>NC_143512.1:34700156-35006735 GCF_031878675.1 Megascapheus bottae
TGAAAATGAGTTTATACTCCCACCAACAGTGTAGTAGTGAAGATCTAATATTTTATATTTTGCCTTATTCCTGAACATTTGACTTTGAATTTCACTGAGGTATGTCCAACAGTTGCTTGGAAAGATCATTTTGGTATTCCCTGATATCCTGAGCACCAAGGCTTCTAATAATATTTTGAACTGAGTTATTCTCTTTCTTCTCCCTCAACACACATCCTAATCCATATTATTGCTATTATTTTAGTTTCAGATCAAGTTTTTAACACAGAGTTATCTTAGGAATTTTTTTACTTTTTTAACATCTCCTTAATAAAATATTCCCCATCTGGTTTTATTAACTTCATTTAAAGTGTGTACTGGTTTGCATTTTTATAAGTCTAATGGGCCTTGTTTTTTAATTTATTGGAATGATGTTTTATCTCCATTTCACACAATTTTAAAGCTGTTATTTATTATTTCCTCTTCCCAACATTGAGGCCATTTATATTTTATGTGTTTATTTTCATGGTTCACATTGCTAGCTTTGCAGTCTGTTAATATAACATCAATAATATGTATTTCAATTGACTTTCTTTCCAGGAAGCCATGACAGACAGAGTAACTCTAAGGAAACAAGAAGAATAAGAATAGGATGGTAAGCAGAAAATAATTAACATTTGCTCTGAAAGGCATCATTGTCCTTTTGAGAAGAAAAGAGATCAGGAAAACAGGCAAACCGAGAAAAGATCCTTTGAGGAATCCAAGAGAAAACAGACCTCTCTACAAGGCTAGAGGAGGCCTGACCAGAAATCAACCTTGCTGACCCATGATCTCTAGAGCTATTTGAAAATAAAATTCTCTTGTGTGAGCCATTTGCTCTTACTATTCTGTTATGGCATCTGATACAAAGTAGCATAATATAGACAAGATGGATATGATTTACCAAGAAAACAAAGATCCTTATTAATTGGATTCCATTAAGATAATTTTTATTCTCCTTTTGAGTTAGTGCTCACTACTACTTTTCTTTTGATTAACTTCTTTTTCCATTTTTACCAAGTGGAAAATTTAGGAATGAAACCAAACAAATACAAAGTCTTCAGTAAAGTAATTCATCCCCCAGTGATTCAATCTCTGAGTAACTGAAAAGCCATTATACTCAAAATCTAATTTTATTATTTTAAGTGCCTGGATAAACTGATTTTTTTAAAATCTTTTTTCCATACATTTTATTGTAATTAATAGAAGAGTTATATTCTATTCACCACTTTTTCTTTGTCTGAGTTTCTCATCCCTTGATTTTAATTCTTGTCCTTCAGAGTGTCTATATATTTATATGGAGAAATGAAAATAGTAAATGTTTTCTGAATCATGAATACCCGGGACCTGTCAAACTGCCTTCACTTCTAAGTTTTCTTAGACATCTAAGAATTCATGAATAACATCTTTGAACTTTGATAACTATTACTTCACAGTTTCATGATATTGTTGTAATGCAGAACAATCTGGGTTAGTCATATCTTATTTCTTCATGCATATTATATGTTCCCTAGATGGTTATAGGATTCTTTCTTTGTTTTTTAGCTGTGACAGTTCCACTAGATTTATTCGGCATTATTTTCATTTTATTGATTTCTTGAAATAGAATATGCTCAGATTTCAGAATGAGATTTTATTTGATGAAGGCAGTTTTCCATTATTCATTTGATTATTGATTCTGCATCATTTGTTTTTATATACTTGGATTAAGCTTTGAGAATCTGTTCTTCATATAGCTTATTTAACATTTTTCACTCCCATTATTTTATTACTTTGCTTTATGTTTTATAAGAGTGTTTCATATTTTCTTTCATATCACTAACTTGATTTTCTGCAATATTTAATATGCTTTCCACTTCATTATATGTAAAATTCAGAAAGCACAATTTAGAAATAAATGGTTCAATCATTTCTTATCTTAACTTTCCATTTTTGTGGTAATTTATTCTAGATTTATATGTGTAGTGCCCTTGTGAGAACATAAAAGAGATATTTAATGCATTTTTTCTTATCATTGCAGTCAATCTATTTCAAAGGAAAGAACCCATTTCCTTTTCTAGAATAAAGACTGCAGTTTTTTAGAATTCAGATTTTCTATTTGGCCTATTATGCTTCTTCTGTTGCTCATTTATTTTCAGAAGACAGTCTCCTTGAGCTATGTCATTCACCACTGGAGTGTCCTTTGACAAGCAATTTCAACTTTCTGTACGTGAAGCTTCTTTTCTATAAGATGAGGTAGCTAATAATAGTGTTCATCTCAGAGATTCATGTCGACGATTAACTTAATTGATATACTTTCTTCCCTCATCTTCATAGATACAAAAAGTACATGACATGTAATGAAAAGTTAATACTCATTACATGGAAATGAAACAAGATAAGTTGGCTTCCAGGAGAAAAACAACCTATTTTTCAAATCTAATTTTCTCTCTAAGACTGACACTTCTCCATCAGTTGTTTATATGTTCATTTTCTAAGTTAAAACAATTTTCTGGTAATTTAAAGTCACAGAATCCCATTTTGAGAACTGAAATGTTTTACAATGGCTTTAGAATTATAGTTTATCCCCAAGGGGGATAAAAGCAATAACACTCAGATATGATCATGGAGGAAGCATTGGTTTCCTATGAAAAATTCAAGGGCTAGTGTCTACAGTGATAGGATCATGGGGTGCCATGTGCAGAATCTTCAATGCTCTTCTGAGCTAGTATATCCAAACTGTACTTTCTTTGACAATGTTTTAGGTTAAATTTAATAGAGAGAGAAAGACTATCCAGTTAAAGGAGAAAACAAACTTTAAAGATATTTTTGATAAAGAAATTACATATTAATTTGTTGCAAGTAGAAATTTTACAAAATTCAACAAATCATGCTTCTTAGGTCAACTCTTCTACCTGTTGCCATTTGACTTTTCTTTAAAAAATATTGTCTTTACTCCCTTATGAGTTTCTCTATTTCAATAAAGCACTTGAAAAAAAGGATGAGAGATGGGAGTTGGGGGAGGGAAATGGGTACCAAAACATGAGAAAGGGTATGAATGTTTATGAAGTAATGCACCTTCTATCTGGGGAATATAATGTAACCCTTCTACTAATTACAATAAAATATATGAAAAAAGAAAGTCATAGCAATTCTTTAAAAGAAGCTCATGTTCTTTTTCCTTAGTTTTCTTGACCATATTAAACAAAAACGGATTCTTTTTTAATGAGTTGATACTTTGAATAATTTACTCTACATTTATTTGTAGTTTATATGTTTGCACATATCTTAGTTTAATGCAAATTGTGAGCATGCTTTTTTTTTCTCCTAGGTAGCTCTCTAGCCAAATGCAACATAATTTTCATCTGCTTATAGATAACTTGAATAAAATTTACAAGTCTGCACGTGAGATTTCAGATCTCCATTCTGGTAGAAAAACAATGTAATAGAAAAAATAAGTGGAAGATGCATATTAGAATTATTTAATAAAAGAGTAATAGATAATGGTTAACATATGTGTCTACATATCTCATCTATTTGGATATTAACTCTATTGAGTTTTCATTAAAAATGATAAATCACAGTGGCAGATTACTTTCGATACATTTGATGGAAAAATTTTGGGTGATAGCTAGGTCTGTGAACAAAAAAAAAATGCAGCTTTTTGGTGAAGGGGAAACACTTTTTGGTGGACTGTATTTGCATTAAAATGTATTTGTAAAAATGTATATCTTTTGAAACATTTTCCTTTCTGAAGATTTTTTTATTTACATTTAAAGACATTTACTTCTATTTTTTCCTTTCTTTCTTTAAAAAAAGTTTTTTTTGTCAGTCCTAGGGCTTGATCTCCAGGCCTGAGCACTGTCCTTGGGTTTTGTTAAGGCTAGAGCCGTACCACTTGAACCAAAGCACGACTTCCACCTTTTTCTATGTATGCGGCACCAAGAAATTGAACCTGGGTATTTGTGCATGCTAGGCAAGCACTCTACGACTAGGCCAAACTCACATTCCTCTGAAGATGATTTTTATCTAAAGAAAATAAATTTACCACAAGACTATGATTATAGAACCTTTGTAATAGGCAAAACTGGATATAAAATAAGTATTCCAGTAGATCAAATAGGATAAAAATTAACGTGTCTTTTGTAAAACAATTAGTTCTATAATATTTGGTTCTCAAAATATTTTGAGAAAATAGATTGTTGAAAGCCAGAAGAAAAAACTGAAGATAGGGCCGAGAGTGTGACCTACAGGTAGATCAGTTGGCTAATATGCAGGAAGCCCTGGATTCAATTCCTGGGTACCACATACACGGAAAAGGCCAATAGTGGCTCTGTGGCTCAAGTGGTAGAGTGCTAGCCTTGAGAACACCCAAGGACAGTGCTCAGGCCCTGAGTTCAAGCCTCAGGACTGGCAAAAAAAGAAATGAAGATAAAGATTACTCCTTGAATATTCTATGTCATAATAGTATCACGTTTTCTGACTTTTTTGTATTCATTATTGGCTTAAAAATAGAAAACAACAATCTAGGCATCTAGGCTAAGCAGATGCTCTACTGTTTGAGCAATAGCTATAGTCCTTTTTGTTTAAAAATGATTTTTGGGGCCAGGAGTTTGGCATAGTGATAGAGTGCTTTCCTAGTATGCATGAAGACATAGAAAAAAAAAGCCAGAAGTGGTACTGTGGCTCAAGTGGTAGGGTTCTAGTCTTGAGAAAGCCCAAGGACAGTGCTCAGGCCCTGAGCTCAAACCCGGGACTGGCAAAAAAAATTGATTTTGGTCAGCCTTGTGCATTTTGTCCTTGCTGACTGTAGTTGACTGTAGTTTCTCTCTTTATTCTTGCTAAGAAATCTAGTATTATAGAAGTATACTTTCATATACTCATTTGATGAGATGGGGTATACTAGCCTTTGGCTCAAGCAGGCATCAAAACATATTTTTTTCTGATCTCTGCCTCCCAGTAACTATGCTTACAGGTATGATCCACTTGAACTTCACCTTGAATTCTCTAGCGCATTAGATGATATGCTCCCTTATCTCTACAGCTAATTAAGTTCATGTATGTAACTTGTTTAGACACAAAACCTTGTCTTTTTGTAGAGTGGGTAGGCAAGAAGTCTTTTTAAAATGTTTCCTTGAGTTAGCCTTGCTAATCAATAGGAATTCCTAGTAAAATAGTCCCAGGTCTTATCCCATTTGTATTCAGGGATATAGATACTCTACTAATTAAATCATTTTACTAAAACTGAGGGGAATTTATTTGCTAAAGAGCATAATAGAAATGTATAGGCATTACTATTCATAAATATCAGAGCATCTGTATCTGTTTTGTTTCCACCGCAGCAGCAGCAACAGCAGAATTTAAGTGAGATGCTTATTGCTCAAGATGAGGTAAATCACAAAGAAAATTACTTCCAAAGTATATGTGATCAGATAAAAAACAATAGTCATTTGTCCACCCATGATTCCTATTAAATGTATTTTTTGTTAAGTTACTAATAATGAGTTAGGTTTCAAAAATTATGTACTCTTCATAACATTTTAATGTACTCTCTTCCAAGACCAGCCAACCCCAGAGGGAATTCATCAGACAGCTCCTGCAAACCTGAAATAAACTCAAAGTGAATGAAATTGGAGTGGCTGAAGCATAACCAGTGGTAATGGGATTGGTCGTGCTTCACTTTCTCTGTCACCCGCCAGACATGAGAAATCTCCCACAGGTGGCTCTGTGTTATCTTTGTCATAGCTTCTCAATCCTTCCGGTAAGTATTAGATATTGACTACCAACCATAAGGTTGTAGTATTTGTGGGTGATGTTTGAATTACTCTGCTCCATAAAGAGGTTTATTTTTGATAGGTAGTATGTAAAATGAGGCCACTGAGAATATACACAAGCATACACACACGCATACACATGTGCATTTGAGGTGTATATGACAGATAATTGGCAATGCATTAAAAATTCCTTCAAATCTTTACTCTTGGTATCATAGCAAATTAACACGGAAGGAGACACAATAAAACATGATATTGAAGGGAGATTGAAACCCTGGGCCTCCATTGCTAAGTAGGCCAGGTTCAGGTTGTTGGCAGAGGTGATCAGGAGGGTTTGATTGGTAGTGCCAACAAAGGACACAATACTGTCAGCAAACAACTTTATGAGTGATTATAGCTCTGAGCTTCTATCTGATATTCTGTCCAGTAAAACACAGGAGCACAGCAATTGCAGTTACCACAAGTGCACCACAGGGTTACATCTTTCAGCAGATGGTACACTTGCACAGCAATTGCTTCAGATTTGGAGGAAGGAAGAAGAGGAATTGCATTGTAGGACTTCAATTTGGATAAAGCCAACCAAGTGAGAGGATAGATAGAAGCCAGCAGTAAAACAAACAAACCAAAAAAACCACTCTGAAAATGTTGGACTTTACAATTAAGATGACACATGAGGATGATGTTTTTGAAACATTGTGGGATATTCTAGAACATGTTGAGGGGATTACCTCATGCCATGATGGAGTGAAATGATGGAAGTGAGTTGTTTAACAGATTTCAAAGAGGCATTTGTGCCACTTATCAAACTCTTCTTGGATATGACAGAGACTGACATTTTAGTTGCAGTTTTAGCACAATCACCTATTTGAGAAGAGATGGAGCTATGACATGGTGCTTACAATTTAGATGTAAAGTGTATAAAAAATTGTAAGAGTTGTCTGGTATCTGCTAAACTTTTTCATTTACTAGGAGACATTGAAAAGTTTACATTAACTCAGAGCTCATGCTTGTAATCCTTTGGTAGCAGAGATCATCTAGGGATGGTATTTCATTCTGGCCTGAGGAGAAAGGTAATGAGATAGTTGTCTCAGCAAATAGGCCAGGCATAGTAAAGCACAATTAAAACCCCTGCTCTGTGGCATCTTTAGAAGGAAGAACACAATGAAAGGCCTGCCCTGAAGAAATTATGAGGGCTCATCTGTAAAAATAACTGAAAGTATTAAAAAGGTATGGCTCAAACATTTTAGAAAGTGGAGAGCCCTAAGTTCAAACCTTGGTAGAACTAAAACATCAAAACATCAATCATAACCAGAATGTTTGCGGAGCAAATGATAAAACATCAAATCCAATATATGGGAGATTGTTAGCAGAAGACACTGGGTTATGCCAGCAGCAGGAATTTACCAGCTTCATCCAAACATAATAGCAATAATTTTCAAATGTATGTTTTTTTCTTGGTATATTCTAAATGGAAATGGCAAAGGTAGTGCTATTGACACAGTGTGAAGAGGATAATCTTAATCTGGATGCAAGGAACTGAAGGATAAACCTCAGTGAAAAGCTTCACACCATATCTACAATCACACCATTCCTCCCCAAACATGTGTACATGTACAGGGTGCTTCTCTTTCTGCATAACTGACAAGTTTCAAGAACTATCATTCTCGCAGGTGAAATTATGCAGAATGTTTCACATTTCTGATCCTCCTAACTTTTTTTGGGATGAGTACCGAATGTATTTCAAGTCATGCCAGTTATGTTACTCTCTCAGTAATGGTTTACATCTAGCTTCTCTGACATCTCTTCTATTGGAGCTTTGTACTTTTCTTGAAATGTTTATAGAATATTCCTTCATTTTTCCAAACAAATCACTTGAAAGAGCCATAGCATAGAATAATACATATTTAGTATAGTAAGTAATACTATTTACTATAGGAAATGCTACAGGAAATAAGATTTCTATAGGATATTCACTATAGAAAATAATTTACTACAAGAAATAACATTTCCCAACATGGTACCCATTGCTTTGCTCTACCTACACATTGAAGGCAGTTAGCGAAAATCATTTGGGTGGTCTTGAGGATTAATTAAATTGTTCCCAGATTCTTTGCTGATTGTCTGGAGCTGCACCTGTAACCCCAGCATTCAAGGACAGAGGGAGAAAAAGCTACAAATCTGAGGACAGGCTCTCTTGCATACTGACCCCCTGTCTTGAAACAGCCATGTCCTGTTCTAATCAATACAGAAGCACCAGTTAGGATGAAGCATTTAAATAAAGGGATTGCATTCCCCATCAATACAGCAGCAAAACCTATAATTCTTAATGCGTTGATGATAGTTAAATTTTGCCATAGATACCAAGCCAAGTTTTGTCCATTGAATTTTGTCATTTGTGGTTATAAATTTTATGGCATATAGTTTATTATTGCTTCCATTTTATACAGGATAAGATTAGCTTTTTATTTATAAAGGTGACTTTGATTTGCCATCTGGAATAGTTCTCTGATTTTTTATAGTTGTTGCTATTAGAAGTAACAACTATTGGGATTACTTGAAACGAGAATAATTATTGAGTTAGAAGTAACTTATTTACTACATTTTAATGTAATGTTTAGTTTGTACTACTGGGGTTTGAACCCAGGACCTCATATGCACTAGAGAAGTCCAGTTACAATTTGAGTCACATCTAATTCATTTTTGTGTGTGTGTGTTTCTGTTTTTGAGATTGGCTTATTAATTTGTTGTCCTAAAATACACCTCACAGTCCTTGGTGTGCACCACCTCAACTGTTAATCTTAATCTTTGCAGAGAATCAGAGCCAAGGATTGGCCCGCATTCCCTTATCCCACTAATGAATTATTTTTTTTTTTAAATAAAGAATACAAGGAGAATCAGCGGAAGAGATGGCAGCGGGTTCAGTGTGAGACTTACTGAGCTCCTGCCAAGATTCAAGTTATGGCAGCATAGGGGATAGTTCTTTACCAAAAAATTCATCCTAAGTAAGCTTTAGCACCACAGATAACTCAGTCAGAGAGGAAAAAGGCATAATACAGGCGCGAGATGACAGCGTGGAGCCTCGCCAGCCATGGAGTGGACTTCACCGCGCAGACCCGTCAGCTGCAGGAAGAGCCACACAGAGCCTGAGCGAGCCTAGAGCTGACACCCGGCCATGCACAGACCTGCCAGCTTCATGGAACCGGAGAATCCAGCAATTTGTGAGTAGCTCCGAGGAGAAGTTTCCACTTCTGTTCGTGGAACAGCATTGGGAGGGAGCCCCCTCCCCCACAAGCTGAGAGCAGCGCCCTTTTGACTGCTGGCAAAGACCCAGCCAAAGCAATTGGAGCCTGAGAGGTGATACTGGAAACGTCATCTTTCTAATTGGCAAAGGATTTCTCAGAGATCCCTTAGCCAGAAAACCGGCCCCAGCGCTGCTGAAGTCCGTCCCCTGTTCCAGCCACAGACCTGGTAAATAAAGCCGCCCATGGATCTGTCAGCTTTGTTTTACTAATCAAGCAATCTGATCCAAAAAACCGCAAAGCCAGATGACCATAGAAAAAGACTTTGTGAAGTGTTTGGATCCCAAAATTAGTGGAGACACAATTTTCCTATCCTGCCCCCCCAAGGAAAAAAAAAACTGAAGAATAACTTTTTTTGTTTTGTTTTTGTTCTTCTATCCCTTTTCATTTGCATTTTAGGTGTTCTTATTTTCTCTTTGCCATTTTACCTACACCTTTTTTTCTAATGTTATGATTCATTCCTTTTTTTTTCCAGCATTACTTCTGTCACTGTGATCATTCTTAGAAACACAGTGACAGCTCTGGGTACAATCTGAATAAAAATGATATCTATATTGATACAGTCACCTGCTTTTTAAACTCCTGGTTCTCAACCCTAGTATCTTTTGGGTAAGAACTCACAATAGTGAGGAAACTCCCCTCACCTTTTCTGTGTGTGTGTGTGTGTGTGTGTGTGTGTGTGTGTGTTCTGTTTTCTTTTATTTTGTTGTTGTTTTGTTTCTTTTAAAAATTTGTATAATTGAAATCTCCTATATCTACCTCCCTCTTTTCTCTGTATATTCTTCTTATTACTCGTCTTAGTTTCATAAGTTTTATCTAAGTTCTTCTAAACTTTCTACTCAAATATTCTACCCGTCTATCACTTAGGTCAGTTATCCTTACACGACACATTTTCTTCATTACTGTAATAACCTTACACTCCTGCATTATTCTTTTCTTACCTCCCTTGTTGTCTTTCATATTATTTTTCTATCTCTGGTCCTCTGTTCATCCTTCAACTCTTATAATGAACTCTTATAATACATTTGATGGTTGTTGAGCCATGCTGTGTATCTAGGTGTTCAACTATACTCTAGCTCCAGAGGGACTTAAATACAATAGAGATTGGATTGAGGGGCTTGTTATTTTGGTCATAAATCGGTAATCTGTGGTAGTATTAGATTTGTATGTCAGTGCACAAAAAGAAAGAGACAGTGATATTACGAATCTAAAAGACTGAACATCTAGTATCAGCTAAATAAAAAGGTCTAGGTTTGTTATATCTGAAAAATTGTCATCTTGTTTAGTATTAATCTTGTTCCCATTTCAAATGGGCAGAACAAGAAACTCAAGAAAAATGTCAAATCAAGGAATAGCATCTCCCACCCAATGTAAACAGGCAATGGAGCAGTCAATGGCAAATTTAGAAGAGAGTCTTCCAAGTGCTATACAAATACAATTGATAAACATCAATTGTGAAAACATCAAGTGTGAAAACATAAAGAAAGAGATAACGGAGGAAGCCATAGCTAAACAAGAGGAATCCTTAAACAAGGTGATATGTGAAAAAGGGGAAGCCATAAAGGAGGTCATAATAAAGGTTTTTCAAAGAAAAATGGACGAATTCATAGAATCCACAAAAAGGATACCGAGCAACAACAAATGTCCAAAGAGAATAAAGCAGCTGAGCTAACAACTCAAATGAAAAAAAAGAGTTAAAGAAATCCATACATGATCTAAAACAAGAGATGCAAGGCATCAAAAATGAGCAATTAGAAGCAAGGGGGTTGAAGAATAAAGTAGAAAGCTCTGATAGCAGGTTAGACAATGCAGAAGAGAATTTCCAGGGTTGAAGATAATTTAGTTGATATAGAAAAAGAACAGAAAATGAGTCAATTCAAATCCAGGAAATATGAGAAAATGCTTTAGGAGGTCCAAGATAAAATTAGGAAGGCTACTGTAAGGCTAATTGGTATTGAGGAGGGTCTGGAGAAAGAGGTCAATGGTATTGGAAATATACTTCAGGGAAACATCTCAGAGAACTTCTCAAATATCCAGAAGGGTAGGCCCATCCAGATACAAGAAGCTTTTAGAACCCCAAACAGACCTGACCAGAAAAGGACATCCCACTGCTACATTATAATCAGAATGGGATCAATAGAGACCAAAGTAAGGATCCTAAAAGCAGCCAGGGAGAAGAGAACAATCAGCTATAAAGGCAAACCAATCAGAATAACCCCAGATTTCTCACAGAGACCATTCAGGCAAGAAGAGATTGGAAGGATATATGTCATGCCCTGAAGTCAAATAACTACCAACCAAGAATACTGTACACAGTTAAGCTCTCATTCATAACTGAGGGAACAATAAAAACATTCCATTCCAGGGAAAAGCTACAAAATTATGTAGCAACCAAACCAACATTGCAGAAAATTCTCAAAGATGTTCTACACATAGAAAACCAACACAAATGTAATAGAGAGAAAGAAATGGAACCTAAAACTCATACCATCTAAGTACCACAAGTACTGTCAAGATACAGGCCCTAATGAAAGCTTTTAAAAATGGCAGGAACTAATAAATATTTCTCAAACCTGACTCTCAATATCAATGGACTTAACTCTACAATTAAATGACATAGACTATCTGGTTGGATCAAAAAGCAAGATCCATCATTCTGCTGTCTTCAAGAGACACATCTTACTAAAAAATCCAACACAAACATTTTTTGAAAGTGAGAGGTTGGAATAAACTTTCTCAAGCTAACGGCCCCCATAAACAGGCTGGAGTTGCCATCCTCATATCAGATAAAATAGACTTCAAACTAAAATTAATGAGAAAAGACAAAGAAGGTTACTACATACTACTGAAGGGATCTTTCCTCCAGGAGGACATAACCATCCTAAATATCTACACACCTAATCCCAGAGCTCCAAACTTCATCAAGAGAACTTTACTTTCACTGAAACCATACATAGATCGAAACACAGTGATTGTTGGTGACTTTAACACACCACTCACACCTATGGACAGATCAACAAGGCAAAAACTCAACAGAGAAACTTAGAATTGAACAACTGTATAGACCAAGTAGATCTAACAGATATTTGCAGATTATTCCACCCAGCAACAACACAATATACGTTTTATTCAGCAGCACATGGAACATTTCCCAAAATAGACCACATTTTAGGGCATAAAACAAACCTGGGCAGATTCAGAAACACAGAAATTATTCCCTGCACTCTCTCAGACCACAAGGGCATCAAATTGGAACTGAACACCAATCTCCACCAACAAAAATCCTCTAACTCTGAGTGCTCCGAGTGCCTACAATAACAAATTTGAAAAATCGCAAACCAACAATTTAATGTGTAACCTTAAGCTCCAGGAAAAAGAGCAACAAAACAACCCTAATCCCACTAGAAGGAAGCAAATTATTAAAATCAAAGCAGAATTAAATGAATTGGAATAAAAAAACTATAGAAAGAATCAACAAAACAAGGAGTTGGTGCTTTGAAAAAATTAACAAAATTGACAGACCCTTAGCAATTCTTACCAAAAAAAGAAGGGAGCATACCGAAATAAACAAAATCACAGACAAACATGTTAATATCACTCCAGAAATTACCATGATCCAGAGCATCATGAGGGAATACTTCTCAAACCTTTATGCCAACAAATTTGAGAATCTGGAAGAAATGGATGAATTCCTAGTCAATATTAACATACCCATACAGAACCAAGACGAACTAACCCAACTAAACAGGCCTATTTCAAACACTGAAATAGAAATGGCAATCAGAGACCTTCCACCTAAGAGAAGCCCAGGGCCAGATGGATTCACAGCTGAATTCTATAAGGTCTTCAAAGCAGAGCTCACACCAGTACTCCTCAAGCTCTTCTACGAAATTGAAAATGTAGGCTCTTTACCAAACTCATTCTATGAACCCAGTATAACCCTGATCCCCAAAACTAAGAATCCATGGAACATTCCTCAATATTATAAAGGCTGTGTATAACAAACCCAGAGCTAGTATTATACTTAATGGAGAAAAGCTAAAGCCATTCCCTCTAAAATCAGGAAAGAGACAAGGATGCCCACTCTCTCCACTACTCTTTAACATAGTATTAGATTTCCTAGCCATTGCAATAAGGCAAGAAGCAAGCATAAAGGGGATTCAAATAGGGAAAGCGACAATTCAGCTTCCCTGAACTTCCAGTTTTGACCTTTCTTTTGAGACTGCTAACAAGGATGCCAATTAGTGCCAGTCGTGATAGTACAGTTTTATGATTTTGACAGGGTATTATTTTTATTTTATTTTTTTCCCCAGTCCTGGGCTTAAGCTCAGGGCCTGAGCACTGTCCTTGAATTTTTCTCAAGGCTAGAGCTCTACCACTTGAGCCTTAGCACCACTTCCGGCTTTTTGTAAGTATGTGGTACCAAGGAATCGAACCCGGGTCTCTGTGCATGCTAGGCAAGCACTCTACCACTAGGCCAAACTCCCAGCCCACAGGGTATTATTTTTAAAGGAATGGAGAGCCTCACCTATTCATTTTTACACAGAACTGTGATGAGTAAGCTGTAAGGTAGTGACTTTTTAGACACCACCAATCTAGACAAAACAAACTACTCACCTTAATTCAGAAATCTGAACATTCTTGGTTAAATGATTTGAATTTTTGCGAATGCCCACCAAATACTTGTTAAACTATGATATTCATCTTTCATGTACTATTATAATTCTTTAAGGAAACATATTTGAATTAATAAAATTAAAGCTAAGTTGACTACTAAGCTAGAAGTCAGTCTTAGACGCTAAACGGAAAGTTCACTACACAGCTAAAAAGGGACACAATGCAATGGCAGCATATATTCACACTGCACTGAGTTTGATTTATAGGTGGACAAATAGCTGCAGAGACATTTAATGTCAATATCTATAAATATTTTGCATATTTTATACACATTCATATACTTGAAAGAACAAAGTTGGTGAGAAGAAGCAACAGAGATAATTCTATAGATTTCCTCATTTACTATGTGTTCTTAAATGATTCATTTAATGTTTCCAACTTCTTCACTATGAAATGAACGGGTAATTGTAACTACTACACAACATTGTGGCAGTGTTTCACACTTATTAGATATATGACATACTCATCATGATGGGAGTACATTGATACTAAAATTGCTAACTACTGCATTTCCATTGTATTTATCATTATAAAATTACCTTCATTAAAGTTGATTTATGACTACTGTTATTTAATATTAAATATTAAATATGTAGGTATGTAGGCTGTGAACAGGAGAATTTGAGTTGAAGTGTATCTGAGTCTGCTGAGATAATTGGAAGAACTTCATTCAAGAGAGAGTAAGGTAAAGATGATTGCTAAACAAGCAGGATTGCTAAAGAAAAACATATCCATTAAGTTTTAATAGTTTTTGCTCTATTATTATTGTTTCATAATAATGTTACTAATATCATGATAGCCATTGTTTCCTTGATTAATTTTCATGAACAATATTAGTACATTTCTCTTAGCCTCATCCTATATGGCCCTATGCACACAGCGTTTCAGCTATTGTACTCCTCTGGTAGGAAAATCCTAGACACATATTAGTGATTATAAATGAGGGAAACACACAGCCTATGTTTACCTTTGGGTCTGTCTTACTTAATATGATTTTTCCAAGTGTTTCCATCTCCTTACAAATGGGGTAATGCCATTCTTTCTAATGGAAGCCTCCATTGTATATATACACCTCATCATCTTGAAAGTTGGCCCCCTTTTAAGAACCAGTATCTATAAAGCACAGGTTACACATAAATATAGTTTCAGGTGACAGTGTAAGACTTTTATATAATGCTGTGAAATTTGAGAGTAGGTGCTGAAATTAAAATAGAAAATGTTGCAAAATACGTCAGTATGTAAAAAAAATCCTAACACTTGTAGTTTTTACAAAATTATGATTTCAGTTTAAACACACACACACACACACACACACACACACACACACACACACACACACACACACACCCTGCGGCCATACTTCTCTGACCATGAAAGGATCTCATAGCTTTTCTACTTGGCAAGGTTATCAACTATCTGCAAGTTGCCCACTCAGGCAAATGAGGCATGTGAAATTGTATTCATACTACCCAAAGAGGTTTTATAGTTAAATCAACTTAGTTGTGAGCTACGATTTTAATTATTACTCCAGATATATTTGTGTATTACTCAACTGTATCTTTTCCTTTAAAGACAATAGTCTTGCTTAGTGAAAAATTAAATGAATCTGTAGTGTCTAATCTAGAGTTCTTAGAACAAATGATCCATCATGTATATTTCAGCTTAAGTCTTAAATAGAGAGCTCATCAGCATACAGTATATATTAGAAGAGGGCAAACTAAAAAAATCATTTAATCACTTAGGTTTAAATGTGAGGCATAGAAATGAATAATGAGCTCCATGGAGAGTGTTTGAGAAATACTAAAGCCATGACTAAGGCAAAGAGGCCAAGTTATTTCCCTCTAGTAGGTAATATTGCTATCTCTGGTGATGCTGAGATGACAAGAGTCCTAGGGGATTTAGCTCCTCCTGTACTACCTTTCTATCTTTTCTGACCAAAAGTGATCCCAGTCTCCATACTGTAGATTGCAAATAGGGATCTATTTTTTCATTTTTTTTTTATCTAATTCACTTCAACTCCATACTTCCACATGTGGCAGTAATCCAAATAAGGAGGCATTTTCTGGCAAAAGAAGGAAATGTTTCGCTTCTTGTAAGTCTTGGTATGAAAAATTTCAGCAAATATATAAATGGTTTGCTAATCCTTGGGAGTGGAAAACAGAACAGTCTACAGCCCCAATTCTAAATGCCTAGGCTCCCCACTAGCCCGTCATGATGGCCATTTTGACACAGGGCTACAGTTACAGCCACCAGTGAGAAGAGGGATAAACAGTTGGATCTTTATCCTTGAGCAGGGCTTATGGCTCCAGGGAGAGTGCTTCCCTGGATGTCGCATTAACAAAAATGTCATTACACATGATCATTAGCATGTTGTTTTGCTCTGGGAAAGGAATATACTGGACATTTTCATTAGTGTAAAGTACAGCATTATGTTTAACTTTCCTTCCCTTGATATTTAGAAGAATCATTTGGCGCATTTTGTATCTGTCATACTAGTTATCAATTTCTCCTTTGTTTGGGGGGTTTTTGTTAGTCTCTGGCAGTTAACATAGAATGCAGACACCCTGCTATGCTGATGAGCTTCCTTAGTTATGAATTTGTGGATTGCTTTTATAAAGAGAAACATTTCTGTACTCATAGGAAAATATGTCTGTGATTTTGGGATGTGTAGGCAGTTTTAAAAGTCATAAGTGAGACATCTTCTTAGAACAGTAGTCTGACAGGCTAAGGCAAATAAAATTTCTCCTGAAAACAATTCTTTTTAAAAGGATGGACCATGGCAGTCACATTTGTAGAAAATGGGAAGATTCTGATAAGTAAGAATGATGCTCCAGCATGGAGCTCTGATTAGAGAATTTTCTGCCAGAGGGAACATCTGCCTTAGTGTAAGTTAGAATAACAAACAGATCAGCACAACTCTCAAAATTAGAACGCGATGATTCTAGGATTTTTCAAGATGGATTAGTAACATCTAGAAAATTCATTAGAATTATTAGCAAATGGAAATTCCTCCAAGCTACACTGGGAATTAGTTGAAAAGATTTTTACAATGGCTTTATTTTTCGCCAATTGTACAATATCCTCAATCTTTTGTCGTAAGTATGAATTACTTGTTTTTCACTTATACTTACTGCATAGGTAAATTGTCTTATTGATACGCAGGCTTTTAGTATATTTTCATTTTTGGTGGGTCACAGGGCTTGAGGTCTGCCTGGGCACTGTTGCTGAGCTCTTCAGCTCAAGGCTACTACCCTATCCCTGGGTCTGAACATTGTCCCTGAGCTCTTCAGCTTAAGGGTACCGCCCTACCCTTGACCCATTTCCAACTTCCTGTTTTCTAGAGGTTAATTGGAGATAATAGTCTGAGGTATTTTTGTGCCTGGGCTGCCTTTGAATCTCGATCCTCAGATCTCAGCCTCTTGAGTAACTAGGATTACAGGTGTGAGACAACCACCCGGCTTTTTTTTTTTTTTTTTTGCCAGTCCTGGGCTTCAGGGGCCTGAGCACTGTCCTTGGACTTTCTCAAGGCTAGAACTTTACCACTTGAGCTTCAGCACCACTTCCGGCTTTTGCTAAGTATGTGGTACCAAGGAATCGAACCCGGGTCTTCGGGCAGGCAAAGCAAGCACTCTACCACTAGGCCAAACTCCCAGCCCCATCCCATGCCTGGCTTTTTAATAACTTTTTTATATCTTATGAGAATTGTTGATTGAATAGGCTTTGATGATAGTATCAATACAATAATACTATAAAAATATTTTTTAGGCCAGTTTAAAAAATGAACTGTGGAAACGTAATTTACAATATATTTGGCTAAAAATGCTGTACTAAAAATGTTTGAAATTTCCTCTGGTATACCTTAAAATAGACAATAATGAGAAATTAGAATAAAAAGTAATAGAAACAACAAACCACAAACAGCAGACTGCATGATTTTCAGAAATATTCGCGAATATTAGATCTATAAGGCAAATTTTAGAAACAAATATAAAATGATGGCATATAAATTGAATTTTTTATTATTGAAAAGAATGGTACAATATACTTGATGGTAAATTTTGAGCTGCTTTATTGGCTTACATAAAGAAATAACTCATCTTCAGCTGGTTACCCGCAGAATATTGATATGTAAAATGTAAGAAAACTTACAAATTGGATTAAAATTTTTGTAATTTAAGAAGAGGCTTTACTGTAACTGAATAGACAATAAAATTTAAAAAATAAATGCTAATGAAGACTGGCCTCATCTTGTATTTTGCCAAACAATATTTCACTACATGCCTTACAAGACATACAATAAAAACCTACCATAGACAGATGGAACGGGGAACTTAACTTGAGGATTCACAGACATAAATCTCTAAAATAATAAACTACAGGAGCTGGATAATATTTTGGAAAGAGGAATTGTCCATGATAACACAAGAGCTGAAGTTATAAAATGAGAAAAATGAAATCAATGATACAGATAAGTTTCAAAGACTTTTGGCTGTTATAAGAGATTGAGAAAATCATTGAAAGTTTAACACACTGGGCAATTGATTTTAAGTTATATAATTAAAGTGTGTGCTGGTAAGAAGAGTAAGAATAATTAAGTAATTGTGAGAGGATGGGCTTTCTTAAGATTGTGAAATGTAAGAGCAAGAGGAATGCAATAAGAATATGGGCAGAAGAAAGAGTTTAAGACAACTTAAGATAATTAGTAAAACACCTGGACACTAGTAGCTATACTCAAGTTGTCAGTTTATTCTAAGCAACCCATTTTCTATTCTACTTGCTCAGACTGCACTTACACTATCCTTCTACTGAATCTACTGGAATAAAGATATATCTACTGTTTCTCAGTAGCCAGCTTGTTGACTCCATAAAGACTATTTGCCAATCTTATTTGATATCCTTTTCTTGTCACCATGACACAACCCTGCTTTTGTGGGACCTCATTTTCCTCAGTCTGCATAATCTGCCTATCTTCTTGGGGATCCTGTATAATGATATATAAAATTTAGAATTTTAAATTTAGATTTCCATCTTTGACATGTATGTGTTCTTGCTGACCTAATGCTTTATCTATCCAAGAGGCCATATAAAACACGATGTTAAATTGCTAAAATATAATACAAAAGCACATTTTCTTCTACATACTCTTTCTTGTTTCCATTTTCTTTTCAAGTGCTAACAATATCCTTCTAATTTTATATTTCAAGGAATCTGTGATCAAGTAGAACCTTTCCTGACACTTCAACCAAAATCAATCCATACTTAAGCCTATATTAATTCACACTTTCTGGCCCTTCATTGATAACTCATTTGCTATCCAGTGGCCAGATTCACTTTCTAGAAACATATAGAATATCAGTAATGATAATGGTGATGATATGGTGATGATTATGATGATAATCATGAAGTAAATTAATCATTGTTATGGTTTGGATATATTCTTCTGATTTCATGTGGTAGAAATTTAATCCACAAATTCAGACTTTAATGCAATGTGGAGACCTTTGGGAGATAAGATAAATTAGAGATGGCCATGAGTGTGGGGTTTTATGATAGCATTGGTGAATTTATAAAAGAGGAAGAGACAAGGAACTTGGTCTGATGAGGCCTAGAATGGCCATTGTTATGACAGAATGCATCAAGGAAGCCTCATCAAATACCAAGTAAGATGGGGCTCTTGACCTTTGCCAGTAAGACACAGAAACTTCTATTTTAACTGATTACTCACTCCTTTGATTTTGTTAGAGAAGTGGAACATTGACAAGATCACAGCAAAGAGTATACTATGTCTGGATTTGTTCAAAATGAAAACATCTTTAATTTTTGTTAGTTTTCTTTCATATAATTTCAAAATTAACAAATAATTAGATATGGTATGTTTTCTGCTGTCTAAAATAAATTAAATATTGAGAAAGTAGAACCTTGTGTTTGAAGTCTTGGTTCCTAAATGAGACATCTTTGACAGTTGTTTGTGATATTTTCTTCTATAACTACTCATTATATTAGGTTCTTGTCAATGTGAAAGTGTATATTTATATAGTCTTCCATCTGTCGATCATCTGTAGATTTCCTAATGTACTTTTCTTAATTAAGTTAAACTATTGACATTTCTTTTCATATAAAACATACCACCTAATGTGACGGACATGTTTATTGTGCATAGGATATGCTCACTTTGCCAAGGAATATTTATTCCTAACAACTGAAATCAAAGTATGCTCTAACAGATTTACGCCAGTATATTTGTTCTATCAAGCACAAAGTTAAAATAGATATAACATATAGTAATGAAATTTGTGCATGTTGCAGGAAATTTACTGATGTATGTAAAAATATGGTAATTCAATGAAAATGAAATTTAATACTGTAGAAAGACCTGATATATGTGAATAGGTAAGTTTGTGTGAGGATTATAAAAATTGGAGAAATGGTAGAAATATGAAAAGTTTGACACATTTGTTGTCTTATAAATGTCTCTAAACTCTTATGTTAAAGGAAATAAAAAGTAGAAACCGGCGAGGACAAATTGGAGTTATTATAAGAAGTGAACTTGTCAATATTTCAGTTAATCATTGACCAATTCCAAATTGGTGAAAGGATGTTTACATTGAAAATTAAAATATAATATTTATAATATGTCACCTGTTTTTGTCTTTGCTATGTCTCCAATATTTTCAAATAAATCTTACTCTTGATTAATCAATGTAGTTTGTCTAAGAGTCATGGTATAATAAGAGTATTTTTAAGGTACTTTTCTGTTCACAGATGTCTTTCATACTGAAATGAAAATTACAAGTCTTTAACAGAATATTACCTAAAATAATATTGAGTATCATAATAATAAAATAGTGAGATTATTATTCAACTTTATTGTTAAGTATACAAATATCAAATTCCAAATTGTATTCACTTATTATTTAACCATTAGTGGACAGATAAAAAAGTTTAACTTTTCCTGAAATTCATAAGGATCCATTCCTTGTGCCTCTGGCTGCATCACATCACTAGTGTACTTGGATACTATCATTTTTGTGTGTGTGCTAATCCTGGTGCTTGTATTTGGCGTCTTTGCCAAATTTTGTCAGATTTTGTGTTGCAGGGTAGCTCTACCATTTGAGCTATAACTCCACTTTTTTTTAAACTGTTGGGGTAATGTATAGGAAGTGGGTGCATTACTTCTCCCACATTGATACCCCTTCTCATATTTTTGTTTCCGTTTCCTTCCCCCAACCCATTCCAATCATCTTATTTTTCCCCTACCCTTCCCTATTTCAAATAAACAAATAAAGTAATATACAATATACCAGGTAACAAACTCAGATATAGTAACCACATGATATTAACCATAAGGAGAAAAGAAATAACTGCACATAGTACATTGAGAAGAACAATCACAAAGTTAAACCTCTTGTTTCCATAACCTAGAGTTCATTTCCTTTAGTCTCATCCTATATGACCATATATACATAGCTTTTGAGCTATTGTGATCCTATGCTAGGAGAGTTGTAGATGTGTATTAATTATTACAAATGTGGAAAACCATAGAGCCTATGTTCCTTTGGGTCTGGCTTACTTCTTTTAATATGACACAAGTCAATTAATATAATTCATCACATCAACAGCAGCAAGGACAAGAATCACATGGTCATCTCAATAAATTCAGAAAAAGCATTTTTTTTCCTTTTGGTGGTTAATTGGCGAAAAGAGTCTCACATACTTTCCTACCTTGACTGGTTTCAAACCTATGACCCTCAAATATCAGCCTCCTAACTAGCTAGGATTGTAGGTGTGAGCTACCAGTGCCTGGCCTGGATACAATTGTTAGATCAACTTTATCATAATTGTACAGCATCTAAAATTTCTTGCCAGATTTTACTTACAGTTCAAATTTAAAATCTGAATTTAAATGACCAATATTTTTATGAAATTTTGCTTCTCCCCAAACTGCTTCAAAATTCTATATTTATTACCATTCTTTCCGATTATATGAGGGTGTGTCTATTTTTGTATTGAGACTATAACTTCTCTTTATCCCTTACTGTACTTTAATCTGAATTTCTCTTTCTTGGCAAAAAAACCTCCTGCAGCTCTTCCACTGCTCCTTCATTATCCTGGTAATTGGTTCTGTTGTTCTGGAGCAATCAGGAGTTTTTCATTTCAGTTATTTTGTGGGTAGGAACGGACTTCCAATTTCAATCAGAAACATAAATTCATTCTATTAGACAGAGTCATAGAAAGGTATGTTCTATATTAGGGAATTAAACATGACTTCTGGCGGCAGTGCCTTGGAATTTTACTGTTTAATTTTCTCATGCTCACTGTTGTGGAGACACAAGTGCACTCCCTCTCACATACATTTTCCTTTTAAGTGCCTGGTAGCTCAGGAAGTTGGAGCTAAAATTCTATCTATCTGTCTATCTATCTATCCATCTATCTATCTATCCATCATCTATCTATCTCATTTTTATACTCGCGTCTGTGTATTTATAACTATTTTTATTTTATAACTGTGTACCTATGTGTGTATGTCTATAATTTATAAAAGCATGTATTTATGCATGTATGATCATACATACATGTGCATACAAAAACATATACAGTCATTTGGGTCCACAGAAAAGACAATGAGCTGTAAATTTCACCGACATAGAGAATAGAAATATGTGATATAAGCCTTTCAGTATGTTACCAGACTTCAGTCTTTCTTCCATACTAGACTTTAATCCTTCTTTAGCAATCACATTTTAGGTAGATAAGAGAACTTTGCCAGAATCCTTTGCCCACACTTAAGGAGGGAATGAAGAAAAGACAAAGCTAAAACTAACTTCACTTTGAGCTTTCTTTTAAAATCATGTCCACAATGAAAAAAAAAAGGAAGCCTCTTATTTGATGATTATCATTCTCTGAGTCTCTATGATCTATCCCTATGATATAATTAGGAATATGACTAATTGAACATATCCCATAGAATATACAATCAGAGGCTTGACAAAGCTGATGAGTGATGTTTTTCCTCTAAACATTCTCTGAATTTATTATTTACTTTGTAGAGACATCCAAATGAGCTGCCCCTCCTACACATTCTAAGAACCTTCATAACAATCTAGAAAAATTGTTTGTTGCATATGCAAACGTTAATCACAACAGAGCAATATTTATAGTGCTCATTAATCTGACGTAGTGGTTTTCAACGGATGTTTCTTTGCTCTTGGTTTAATACACTTTTTTTCCTGCTTGGAGACAGGCACAGACAAACGTTTTCAGAATGAAATAACCCTCTTATCTATCCCAGTAGTACAAGAGCAAACTTTGGAATAATCTCAGATTAAACTTGACTGGAGTCACTTAAAAGAGAATCCTAATATGCTTCTAGAAAAAGACAATAAAATTATTGGTTGTTCCTTGAAAACATAATTTACTATTCATGAAATTTTTTTCTGCGTACTGACCTTGAGCATTTTTGCTCAGAGCTACAGCTCTGGAACTTGAGCCACAGCACCATTTCTGACTTGTTCCTTTTTCTGTTCATGTGGCACAGGAAAATCAAACCCAGGGCTTTGTACATGCTAGGCAAGTACTCTACCACTAGGCCACACTCCAGGATTCAATCTTTATGTACTTATCAGCATAGTTTTGTGTATTTTCTCCAACTTGATAAAATTCTTAGTGTAAATACTTCTCCTTCTGAAATAGTTAGGCATGATATTCACTTTTAAATGAATTCAAATATTTTTTAAATTAAAAACAAGCTTTTTGCCCAGAGTTCAGCCCAGTGGTACAGTGCTTGCCCAGCAAGCACGAAGACCGAGGTTCAATTCCTTGGTACCACATACATAGAAAAAGCTGGAAATAGTACTGTGGCTCAAGTGGTATTGCTCTAGCCTTGAGAAAGCCCAAGGGTAGTGCTCAGGCCCTGAATTCAAGCCCCAGGACTATCAAAAAAACACAAACCAAAACAATAACAACAAAAAAGAAGCCAAAAAAACAAACCAAAACAATTTATTATAAATAGGAATGTATGTTAACTATACTTCTAGTTTTCTTGTAGCCACCTGTTTGTAAATTTTGAAATTATGAATGCTTTACTAACATATTTCCAGAATTATTCTTAGAAAATGAAAACTATGTATCTTGATTTTTGATTCAGCATTAGCTGTAGCTCCCAACCAAATTTTAGACTGTGACCTATCTATCTTTTTTTCATATATTTTTATTGTAATTAATAGAAGGGTTACATTATATTTGCAAGATAGAAGATGCATTACTTCACATACCCTTTCTCATGTCTTGGTCCCCATTTCCCTCCCCACCACCTCCACCCCTCATCTTGTTTTGCCCCCTTCCCTATCCAATTTCAAATAACCAAATACAAATATATCCAATATATCATATAACAAAGTGAGATACTGTAACAATATGATATAACCAAGGGACAGCAAAAGAGATGAGAGATAACACAGTACATTAAGGACAACAATCACTCATTATATGGCTTTTGTTTCTCTACCGTAGAGGTCTTTTTATTTAGCTTCATACTGTATGGCCTTATGTATCTAGGTTTTGCTCTATTGCAAATCTCTGCTGGAGAGCCCAAGGTTTCTACTGATTATGACAAATGAGGGAAACCATTGAGCCTATGTTTCTTTGAGTCTGGCTTACTTTACTTAATATGATTTTTTTTAATCTTTCCCTTTCCTTACAAATGGGGCAATGTCATTCTTTCTGACAGCAGCATAGAATTCCATTGTGTATAAATACCACATCTTGTTGATTCACTCATCAACTGAGGGACATCTGGGTTGGTAGGGTAAATAGTGATGCAAAGAACATCATTATGGTAGTAGATTTAGTATGCCCTTGTTTCTGGATGGTTGGGTAAATGCCAAGTAGTGAAATTGCTGGGTCATAGGGGAGCTCTATGTTTAGTCTTCTGAGGCACTGCCATATTGCTTTCCATAGTGGTTGAACGAGTTTGCACTTAAAAGCTCTGATCTAAGATTTTCATTCCTAGGTCCCTTTCTGGTATTGGTTGACATTTTAAAGGTAAAGACAGGATCCATAATGGATAGAGAAATGATGATTCATCTTTAAGTGTGTTCCAATCTTATCTGATTTTCCACATTTCAACATGTATATCTTGGGTTTAACTTTTCCCCAGATTCTTCTTCTCTAGATTTGGCATTATTCCATTAGTGTGTTAAATGCTTTGTCTACTTTTATTTAATTATTGTCTTTGAATATTGTAATCTCTACACATTTTCTGTAGGTAGCTTCCCTGTTCCACAAAGCATACACATGATTACACTCTGATGATTCTGAAATGTAGTGCAATATTTCCATAGAGGATTATTGATTTTCATTCTGTGTCTGCTTTCCCTTTCTTTTGTCTGTTTCACTAAGTGGATTTCATGCCATCCATTAATCCATTTGCTCAACTCATCTTTGAGATGTGTTGTCCAGATGATGGCCCCATGTTGCCTTTCCTTACTTTAATTTAAATTAAGCAAAATTGAAAATGACACTTTCAGTCACTATCCTCATATTTTAAGTTCACAGTAATTATTTATGTCTACTAGTTACTATATTAGAAAGCTAAAATGTAGAATATTCCATCAATGTAGAAAGTGTTATTAGAGAATGCATGTTTTCAAGTCTCTCTCTCTCTCTCTCTCTCTCTCTCTCTCTCTCTCTCTCTCTCTCTCTGTTGCTCTCTCTCTCAGATACACACACACACACACACACACACACACACTTATTTCATGTCTTATATGCTTCAGTACAACTATGAGTCTTACACTTGGTAAAATTATGTATTTAGTTCAAAGAAAAAACACACACCAAATTTGTTAGAAATGGGGATTTTCTACTTCTTATGCTTGGAGCAATCATCTTGAAGGGCATATCATTAAATTTTGAACCCCAAAGTATATTGAATTTGGGTATGTGGAAAGCACTGCGAAGGATTTTTACATTATTGCAAAGATATCAGAGAAAATACGTACCCTCAATGAGAAATAAAGCCCAGAATAAGTAAGAGAGTGACCTGGGATACAGAAATCTTATGTTTTGAATTTCAAACATCTTTAAAATAAGATGCACATAGATATAAATATTTAAACCTTGATAAATTTCTCAGAACATTTCCGAAGCACAAAAACATGATAACCCTTATTAACTGTAGAATTGCAATATTTTAGTGAAAGAAAAAATTCTAATATATGCTATTATAATGTGAGATATCATTTTTTTCACTGAGGAAGTAGAAATTTCCTACTTTGATCTAATCAATGTTTTCAACATATGCTACCTAAACTCAGCCATTTTAAAGCGGCCAGTTATGTGTTCCTGTGGTAAAGTTTGATATGTACTCTTTTTTGGTGCCTGTCCTAAAATGTTTTTATGTCTACATTTTTTACTAAATAATAGCATTTTCAGAGCCATATATTTGAGTAATATTAGAACTCAGTAATTATCCTCAAAATGATATTGAAATTGCTAATGACAGCACAAAAAACAAGAAGACATTTCCAAAGTTGCTTGTGACCTTGTTCATCAATACCAATGACAAAATGGAAGATTAGGCACAGCAGATGCTTTTCTTCTATTAAATGGCAGTATGCCAGAGTTTAGAGTGATAAGATCAAATGTAGTTTTTAAAAAAATATTTCCCTCCAGCATAATCAATAAAACCTCAGTAAATTATGATGTAGAAATCTAATCTCTAGCTTTAAATGTAAACTTCTCGAACTAAAATTAAAATTTTGTGTAGCATTAGGAATGTTTTCAAGACTTATGGATAGAATTTAGAAAACCCTTCCAGTGCATAGAAATGATAAAATTATCACAACAATTTGCCTTTTATTTATTTACTTATTTTTTTATTTATTTTTTGCCAGTCTTGAGGCTTGAATTCAGATCCTGAGTGCTGTCCTTGGGCTTTCTCAAGGCTAGAGCTCTACCACTTAAGCCATAGCACCACTTCCAGCTTTTTCTATGTATGTGGTATCAAGGAAGAGAGCCCGGATCTTCCTGAATACTAGGCAAGCTCATTACTATTAGGCCAAATTTGCAGCCCAACAATTTGCCTTTTCTTGGGGACAAATGTAGATAGTATTTTGATTTTTAAACATAATTACATAGATTATTTACACTTCAGAAATTTTATTCACATGATTATAGGAAAAGGAAAATGAATAGAATGAGAGAACAAACACAATCTGACAAGAAGTGATTTTATAGGCAACAAAAATTTGCAAAATGAAGGAAGTCATGATAACTTATGGTTTTGGAGATAGAAATAAGCAAACAACAACAAAACAGGAGAAAAAAGAAATCCCCAGTTGCCTTGGAGAAAGTGACATAATATGAGAGAGGAAACAGAGAGGAAGAAAGCAAAATATCCACACATCATGGAACATCTGGTCATGGAATAAAAAATGGACTTTAATTGGAAGCAGACAGATGGTATAAGAACCATCAGCACAGGGAAAGCTGTTGTGTGGACATAAAGCTCTGAGATATTGACTTTGGCAGTGCTGTCTTGACTTTGCCTTGGCAATGATGCTATTCCAGTGGAATGGAGCACAATGGTAGCCTGCTATCCTTTGACTAACATTCCTTTGAGCCTATTAATGCTCTTTTGAATAGGTCAGCAGTTATACGCTCTCAGATAATTTAAATATATAGGTATGGGAACTCCCAATTCTTATATTTCATACACATGTATTTGCTGGGAGGAGGAATATTGACATGTGGGCATTTTGTTTCCTCTTTGGAATATTAGTTTAAACTGATATTTTTTTCTGAGACTCTTTATTAGGTAGAAGTTTCAGAGTTAAAAAAAAAGAGTTGCTAATAATCACATAAATCATGTTTGACAGAGCATATCCAAGTATGATAAGAGCCAAACTCAGTGAGATAATCTCAGATAGTTTCCTAACCCTATGTCCTTCACTTATCAGATATGCTTTAAAGAATTTCCATATACTTAATCATTACTGGTTCCTAGCTATTTTCAGATCTAATCTATAAATTCATCTTAAAATAGGTTTCATAGCCATGCATTCAGTAAAACTTGTTTGAAGACAAAGGTTATTAATAAAACTCTTTCAGCAGCATTACACTCTATGCACTGGCTTTATTTCTAGCATTATTTATTGCATTATAGTAAGAGCTTGATCTCAGTGACTGGCACTCTCCCTCAGATTTCTCCCTCAAGGCTGGCATTCTACAATTTAAGTGACAGCTCTACTTCCTGCTTTTTGATGGCCTACTGAAAACAGAGTGTCATGGAGTTTCCTCTTGACTTGGAATTTCAAGCCTTAGATCTGGCACCTAAGTAGTTAGATAACAGGCATGAGTCAATGGTGCCTGGCTAGTTATAGCATTTTTATTCATGGAGAAATGTTTATAACTAGTTCATTAGCTCTATTGATTTTTCTTGAGAATGTAAAGAAAATTAAGAATCCTCTTTTTTCACCTTTTTTTCACCTTTTTTTGCCAGTCCTGGGCTTAAGCTCAGGGCCTGAGGACTGTCCTTGGACTTTCTCAAGGCTAGAACTCTACCACTTGAGTTTCAGCACCACTTCTGGCTTTTTCTAAGTATGTGGTACCAAGGAATCGAACCCAGGTCTTCGTGCATGCTAGGCTAGCACTCTACCACTAGGCCAAACTCCTGGCCCCTAAGAATCCTCTTTTATAAAATAAAGGAACAGCCACATACAATTTTTCATAAAATTTCAAGAAGTTTACCTTCTGCAGTCCTATAATCATATAAATGGCTTTCAAGGATATATGCTCTGATTTCAATTAAATGCTCAGGAAGGCTAGTGTGTTAGGAAAACATTTCCATTTCTTCACCAGAATCCTTGAGAAAACAATCACTCTTCTTAAGAGAAGAAGGATACATTTTATTTGTTGTTTTTAGTCTAGGTTACTTGGTCTCAAACACATGGAAAAACATAAGTGAAGTGACAGTCAGGGGGTACAGGAGGGGGGGAGAGAAAGAGAGAGAGAGAGAGAGAGAGAGAGAGAGAGAGAGAGAGAGAGAGAGAGAGAGAGGGAGGGAGGGAGGGAGGGAGAGAGAGAGAGAGAGAGAGAGAGAGAGAGAGAGAGAGAGAGAGAGAGAGAGAGAGAGAGGGAAGATAGGAGAATTTCCTTCTGTCAGATGATTCCATCTCCTAAAGCTTCCTTGAACCTTCCAGAATAGCAAAATCAGCTGAGATCCACTGAATATGTAATATTGTTTTAGGCTGCTACATACCCAAACTATAAGAATTAGCAATAACCATAAAAGAAGGTACCTGGAATGGTAGAAATTGCTTTTTCAGCTTCCTAACAAAATGCTCATGTGTCTAAAACTCCCATGTAGTTGATGATACAACCCACTTGATCTGTTTTGATTGTTTAAAAGTTCAACTTCTTTTTTCTCCTTTTTTCCATATACTTTTATTGTGATTAATAAAAAGGTTACATTATATTCACCAGATAAAAGGTACATTACTTCACATACATTGATACCCTTTCTCATGTCTTGGTCCACATTTCCCTTCGCCCAACTCCACCCTTCATCTTGTTTTCCCCCATTCCCTTTCCCATTTCAAATAAACAAATATGCATATATACAATATATCAGATACCAAGATGAAATACTGTAACAATATGAGATAACCAAGGGACAGCAAAAGAGATGAGAGATAACATAGTACATTAAGGACAACAATCACTCATTATATGGCTTTTGTTTCTATGTCCTAGAGGTCTAAAAGTTCATCTTCTTAATATAATCAGTATCTGTAAAGTTTAAAATCATTTCTGAGGTTTAATATCTGGGTCTTCAGTTCTATTCCATTGGTCTTCAGGCCTGTTCTTGTGCCAATACCAAGCTGTTTTGATAATTATAGCTCTGTAATAGAGTCTGAAGTTTGGTATTGAAATTCTTCCTGCGCTGTTCTTTCTGCTAAGAAGTGTTTTTGCTATACGGGGTCTTTTATTATTCCATATGAAATTTTGGATTGCCTCTTCTATTTCTTTAGAGAATGACATTGGGATATTGATGGGTATTGCATTGAATTTGTAGATAGCCCTTGGCAAGATTGTCATTTTCAAGATATTGATTCTTCCAATCCAGGAGCACGAGAGGGTTTTCCATTTCCTTAGTTCTACTTTAACTTCTTTTTTCAGGGTTTTAAAGTTTTCATCAAAAAGGTCCTTTACATTCTTAGTTAAGCTAATTCCTAGGTACTTTATTTTCTTTGAGGCTATTGCAAAAGCAGTTGCTTTCCTGATTATTGCCTTGTTCCTCTCCCTGTTGGTGTAGAGGAAGGCAGTTGATTTTTGAGGGTTAATTTTATTACCTGCTACCCTTCCAAAGTTTTGAATCAGCTCAAGGAGTTTGGGAGTAGAGTCTATAGGATTCTTTAAATACAGGATCATGTCATCTGCAAAGAGGGATAGTTTTACTTCCTCTTTCCCTATTTGGATCCCCTTTATGCTTCCTTCTGGCCTTATTGCACTGGCTAGGGATTCTAATACTATGTTAAGAGGAGTGGAGACAGTGGGCATCCTTGGCTTGTTCCTGATTTTAGAGGGAATGGCTTTAGCTTTTCGCTGTTAAGTGTAATACTAGCTGTGGGTTTGTCATACACAGCATTTATTATATTGAGGAATGTTCCATGGATTCCTAGTTTCTCCAGAGCTTTTAGCATAAAGGGATGTTGGATCTTGTCAAATGCCTTTTCTGCATCTATTGAGACAATCATGTGATTTTTGTCTCTGCTCCTGTTGATGTGTTGAATTATATTAATTGATTTGCGTATGTTGAACCAGCTTTGCCTCCCTGTGATGAAACCTGTTTGATCATAGTGTATAATTTTTATGATGAGTTGTTGTAGATGGTTGGCCCGTATTTTGTTGAGAAGTTTTGCAACGATGTTCATCAAAGAAATAGGTCTATAGTTCTCTTTCTTTGATGTATCTCTGTCTGGTTTGGGGATCAGGGTTATACTGGGTTCATAGAATGAGTTTGGTAAAGAGCCTCCATTTTCAATTTCGTTGAAGAGCTTGAGGAGTATTGGTGTGAGCTCTGCTTTGAAGACCTTATACAATTCAGCTGTGAATCCATGTGGCCGTGGGCTTTCCTTAGGTGGAAGGTCTGTTATTGCCATTTCTATTTCAGAGCTTGAAACAGGCCAGTTTAGTTGGGTAAGTTCTTCTTGGTTCAGTGTGGGTATGTTAATATTGGCTAGGAATTCATCCATTTCTTCTAGATTCTCAAATTTGTTGGCATAAAGGTTTGAGAAGTATTCCCTCATGATACTCTGGATCTTGGTAATTTCTGGAGTGATATTAACATGTTTGCCTGTGATTTTGTTAATTTCAGTATGCTCCCTTCTTTTTTTGGTAAGATTTTTCTAAGGGTTTGTCAATTTTGTTAATTCTTTCAAAGAACCAACTCCTTGTTTTGTTGATTCTTTCTATAGTTTTATTGGATTCCAAATTATTTAATTCTGCTTTGATTTTAATAATTTACTTCATTCTACTGGGATTGGGGTTGGTTTGTTGCTCTTTTTCCAGGAGCTTGAGGTGACACATTAAATTGTTGGTTTGTGATTTTCCAACTTATTGTTGTAGGCACTCAGAGCTATAAATTTTCCTCTGAGTACTGCCTATGCCGTGTCCCAAAGGAGCTGGTATTTTGTGTGCCCTTTATTGTTAAATTTCATAAACTGTTGGATTTCTGTTCTGATCTCTTCGATGACCCATTGGTGATTCAACAATGTGTTGTTCAATCTCCATGAGTTATATGGTTTTCTTTGGTGGAGATGTCTGTACAGTTCCAATTTGATGCCTTTGTGGAGATAAGAGATAATATATTACATTAGGGACAACCATCATTTATTATATGGCTTTTGTTTCAATATCCTAGAGGTCCTTTCACTTAGCTTTATACTTTATGGCCTATGTATCAAGGTTTTTCTCTATTGCAAATCTCTGCTAGTAGAGCCCAAGGTTTCTACTGATTATGATAAATGAGGGAAACCATTGAGCCTAAGTTCCTTTGAGTCTGGCTTACTTCACTTAATATGGTTTTTTTCTAACAAAGGGGGCAATGTCGTTTTTTCTGACACCAGCATAGAATTCCATTGTGTACAAATACCATATCTTGTTAATCCACTCATCAACTGAGGGATATCTAGGTTGGTTCCATATCTTTCCTATGGTGAATAATGCTGCAATGAACATTGTTGTGCTGGTGGATTTAGTATGCCCTAGTTTCTGGATGGTTGGGTAAATGCCAAGTAGTGGGATTGCTGGGTCATAGGGAAGCTCTATGTTTAGCATTTTGAGGCACTGCCACACTGCTTTCCATAGTGGTTGAACGAGTTTGCACTCCCACCAACAGTGTAGGAGTGATCCCTCCTGGTCACATCCCCTCCAGCGTCTGTTGTTATTAGTTTTCCTGATCCTGGCCATTCTAACTGGAGTGAGGTGGAATCTTAGAGTTGTTTTGATTTGCATTTCTTTTATGACCAGAGATGTTGAGTATTTCTTCATGTGTCTATAGGCCATTTTTGTTTCTTCTTCAGAGAAGACTTTAAGTCTTTGGCCCATTTTTTAGTGGGAGGGTTGTTACTTTGGATATTATCTTTGGCGTGATTCAATTTTTTGAGCTGTTGATATATTTTAGATATGAGGCCTTTGTCCGTTGTATGATTGGTGAAGATCTTCTCTCACTCTGTAAGTTTCCTAATTAATTTACTTGCTATGTCCTTTGCCATACAAAAGCTTTGCAGTTTAATGCAGTCCCACTTATCCAGCCTTTCTCTGATTTGTTGTGATTCTTGGTCCTTATTAAGAAAGGTTCGACCTGTGCCAAGGAGGCCTAGTGTATCTCCTATTCCTTCTTGTAAAGTTTTCAGTGTGTTAGGTTTTACCTCCAGGTCTTTGATCCATTTGGAGTTAATTCTAGTGCAGGGTGACAAAGGAGGATCCAGCCTTAGTTTTCTGCAGGTGCTTAACCAGTTCTGCCAGCACAACTTGTTGAAGAGGCTATCTATCTGTCTTCCATTCTATTTTTTGCGCCCTTGTCAAAGATTACGTGGCCATAGGTCTGTGGTTCAGACCTCTATTGTCCACATAATTTAAAGTAGGAGAACCAAAATTTAAATTTAGGATGCTTTTAATATTTCCAATGTTAAGCTACCACATTGCAATGACTCCTTTATTGATAATAGCACAGGCAAAACAGTTATCCAGCATTTAATTGTGGAGTTAAAACAAAAGCTGAAAAATTCAAAATCACAGTACAGGTGGATTAAATCAGTTACATAATATATAGCATTATCTCCACTTAACTTAGTTATAATATTCTAGGAAGTTTTCCTTGATTAATATACAATATCAGTTTTGGCTGGCAATTGACAATGGTAGTGATGTTAAGGCTGAGATTCAAACATAATTGCCAGACTTTACTTCAGCTATTAAGGAAGACAACTTCCTCCTGTGTAATAGTTTAAAAGATGAAGTCACACTTAGATAAGCAGATGTTTTTGCATTCTTTATATAAGGTTATAAAATTGATTATTCAATATGAAATAATAAAGTTTCATAATCAACACATTTCCTAATACTTTCATCCTTGCATAGATGATTATGTTACATGAGCCACAAACTATAAAGCTTGAGCATACTGTGAATTGCACATTACTGATTTGATCGAATTAAATGTACATAAGTTGATCTAGCATCTACTTAATGATATGCATAATTGCTGTTGTGCTGCATGCTAATTAAGCCAAATGGTCAACAAGTGATTGCGATTTTATATAGCCAAGCAAAATTTTTATCGTTCCTCTCTTCTCTTTGTCAATTCTTCATAGTATCATGACCAGTGGTGCTGAAACTTTTATCAGATACCATGTAAAATTAATCCTCATTAGTCACACACTTGCAGTCTAACTTCAAAGCTACTATACACACACCCCTAGGTTCTGAATCTGACACCTCCACTATTAAAATTTTAGCAATACAGACCCCCCCTCCTTTCCTGTCTATCAACGTCTGGATTTTGAAGTTAACACCTCTTTTTCCTTTCTCAATTTTCCTCTCGCATAAAAATGGCAATAAAATCTAATCCTGAAGGGAAGGAGCTATGAGGTAAAGCAGAACTGTGCTTGAATTAATCTCTGCTAGTTCCTGTCTGGGTGAAATTGAACAATGTATCTAATTTCTTGACTCTATTCTTTAACAAACTTGGGCTGAGACTGCTACCTTCTTTTAAGTGTTAGTGTATGAATTAAGCCAACAGATATGAAGAATTTGATCCAAATCCTGAGAGCTGTTTTTCAGTATCCTCACTCCCATCCCCTTAAATTTTGTAACCTTTAGCAATCACAAGTGTTGGAGAGCTGGAGCTTCTGCTGTTTAGACAGGTTGGTTGCCTTTCTGAGAATTTGGTTAGATTTAGTTATATGAATCTTGGGGATAACTTCATTGGATATGTATATATATATATATAAATAACTTCATATGTATTTTCCTCCTCCTAACAACTTCTGAAAAAATGTATTAGTAACAGAAGCTGGATCATTTCCAGAAGTATTTTCATACTATAATATTCATTTAGAAGAAATGAATTAGACTTATAGTTCAATAAGTATGGAACTGGCCATATTTTAAAGGCAATTTAAGTATCCTCTTTTTTAAAATTACTTCTAGTGTGCTTCTTTGAGGAGAAAGATTTTGTTTTTTCCAGTCCTGGGCTTGAGCTTATGGCCTGAACACTGTCCTTGGACTTTTTCAAGGCTAGCGCTCTACCACTTGAGCCTCAGCACCACTTCTGGCTGTTTTTTCTATGTGTATTGTACCAAGGAATCGAAGGTGGGTGTTTGTGCATACTAGGAAAGCACTCTACCACTAGGCCAAATTCCCAGCCCTAGGAGAAATATTTTTTCCATATATTTTTATTGTAATTAATAGAAAGGCTACATGAGTCTGGCTTACTTTACTTAATATCATTTTTTTAAGTCTTTCCATTTCCGATGGGAAATATTTTTGTTAATACTTTTATGCCTAAATTTACCAGGAAAGTGATCAGAATAGGCAATATAGTTCAACTTATTCATACTTCAGTGTGTTTAATAAATTGGAAGGAATAGAAAGAGAATTTAGGCCTTTTCTTTCTTTAGAAAAAAATAGAAAATGATTAAAAATCAGAGAATATCTGTTAATATGTGGACCTGGGATTATGATAGGTACAATTAAAGGAAAGGTAATAGGATCTAGAAAAAAAATCTCTAAATACTGATTTTAAAGGTATCTTTCTCCACTTAGGCTTTAAATGTATATATACACTTACATATAATGCATAAAGTAAAATATGTTATATATAAAATATGTATTTATGAGAGTAGTTGTAGTTTAGCAAAACAGTATTTATACTTATGCTATATTAGGTAAGTGATAGTTGTAGATGTTAATAGTATGGTAATAGTTGTGTGGGTTTCATAATGCTCCAAGTATTAAATTCATTAATGATTTTCAGAAACAAATGCATCAACAAGATATGAAGATTTTATAACTTTGTTTTCAAACAAGTCACTCTGAAACAATAAACTAAAGTACATTTTAATTACCAGGGCATGATAGACTGTAACTAATTTCTATATTAAAAAGTTGTTGGTGATAAATCAATATAACCAAAATCACACACATGCTAATTCCTAATTAATGACTGAATGCATTCTTTATCAGGGTAGTAAAGCAGAATAATTATATCCTGCCAGTCCTGAGTTTAGGAAATTGAGGGCCTGTCTCAAGAGAGAAACATTTAATTCACAGAATATTCTAGGTTTTCATAATTATGCTTACACATTATAGCTGAAAATTTATGACTACATTTAATAAATATTTTAGGAATTCTAGGTTATAAAATGTTTACTTACCTATGGGGAAAATGGACACATTTAACATCCATTTTCAGCATAATGAATTTCACTTACAAAATATTCTTAATGTACTATTTTGGAATGAAAACTTTTATGTCTAGTGAGAACATTAGAACATGAGATTTAATTACAGTTTTTATTAAAATCAAATTCGAATCATAAATGAGGCCATTTGCTCATCTCAAAGCCAATCATTGAGGGGCCTTGAGTTTGACCTAGTGGTAGAGTGCTTGCTTGGCCTGCACGAAGACCCAGGTTTGATTCCTCGGTACCACATACATAGAAAAAAGCCAAAAGTGGTGCTGAGGCTCAAGTAGTAGAGCTCAAGCTCAGGATTGGCAAAAAAACAACAACAAAAAAACAACCATCAAAAAACCCCAAACATTGATTGTATTGGAAGGATGGTTATTCAGAGACAATTTAGTTATATAAATCCAGATTTGTTTAAGTCGGTTTAAATTTTTGAGCTCTAAGTATATTTTAGATATGAGGCCATTGTCTGTTGTATGGCTAGTAAAGATCTCCCGATCTGTGGGCTTTCTATTTATCTTGTTTCTTATATACTTTCCCATGCAGAAGCTCTGTGGTTTAATGCAATCACATTTACCCCAAATTTCTTTGATATATTGTGTTTCTGGGTCAATATTAAGAGAGTTTCAGCCTGTGCCAAGGAGTCTTAGTGATTCTCCTATTCCTTCTGTAATATTTTCAGGGTATTGCTTTTACCTTGATATCTTTGATCCATTTTGATTTGATTCTGGTGCAGAGTGATTTGTCATATATAACTATCTAATTTTAGTTTTCTTGAAGTGTTTAGATTAGACTCAAGAGAAAAATAAGCAGCACATTTAAGATGCTGTCAATTTAGTTTTCTTGAAGTGTTTGGGTTAACCAAAGAAGGGAAGGACTTCTATGATGGAAACTTTAAAAACCTGAAAAAAGGAAATTAAAGCTGATCTAAGGAAGTAGATCTTCCCATGCTCCTGGATGAGATTTTACTTACAGGGTTCTTTCCTAACCTTTATTTTGTTTCTGGCTTGCTTTTGACTGAGCTCAAATGCCACTTTTGCTTCCCACTTGGCAGGGATTACCTGTGTGTTCTAGCACAACATCTTTGTTTATGAGCTAAATCTCTTGTCCCCTGGACTAACCTAAAACTATGATGCACCCATATCCAATTCCCATGTGACTAGAATTACAGAAATGTGACATGCTGGTGGGCCCTTTATTTAATTTCCTAGGCTTCTTTGGTGTGATTTTATTCTCTTCTCTTTAAGATAGAGTTATTGGAGTGGATAAAACCCAAGAGTTAAGCTATATAAATCAAATTTAACCTAACTGTTTTTGAATGTAAGATACACATAATTTATATTAGTTGTTGTTCTTTTAGGGTAAGCTTCACAAACCTTATATTAGTTGTTGTAATGTCTTTGATGAATGTAAATGAAAGTTGCATTGTCCTCCTAAAATGGTACAAAGTAATTGATTTAGCCATCCCTTATCATTTTGCTTTGCCAGCCAACTTGTGGCTGCCTTAAGTTGAGCTTCTTACATCCAAAAATCAGTTTCAATCTTCTGGATGCTACATAATCCTATTGCAAAATAAAATATTTTAATTTTTTTAAACTTGACCTGAGTGTATTTTAACATAGCATAAACTGAAACATCAAATGCTCTTCAGGTTTCATGCTCTTGTTTTCCCAAAAGCTGTCATGTCACATGGAAAAACTTATCTGTAGTCCATGCAATATCCAGGAATAGCACAGTGCAGTTAAGGTGGATGTGAAACTGAGGCCAATTGATAACACTGTTCAGAAGCCAAGGGCAAAATCTCTACCAACAAATAAACTTTACATTATTCACATCCACTTGGCCAGGTAACATAATATGCACAAATTATACCTTTTCTGAAAATTTTGATAACTAGTTTGGGGCTCCTAGCAAAACTGAGACAAAGGAAAGAGGCTGTCCATAGAGCTCCTGTTTCTAGACATGTATACATATTGAATCCACTTTTGCTGTTTATCTTACATATAAAATAAACCACAATTCTCTAAGGTTTTTCTTTCCTTCTCTTGTAATAATTGTGGATTCTGATTTAGATATAGACATCCAAATTATGAAGAGAAGAGTCAAACAAGTCAGATTCAACTGTATTTTATATTAAATAACTTGGAAAAAATTCAGAAAGCCAAGTAAAGTTAATGAACACCACATTAATGCTGAATATACAGAGATCTAAGCTCCCTCAGTAATAGTTGAAAATTGACAGCAGCTTAAATGTGCTGCTTATTTTCCTCTTGAGTCTCAATTTTCTCTATGACAGAAGGACAGTTAACAGCAGTGAGACACACAGGATTATAGGAAGATTATAGGTTCAGAATAAATATTTTTTAGCAAGTGGTACATTTACCCAGAGTGATTTTACTTATCCATTAGAAAGAATAATATGTCATTTATAGATAAATGGATGGACCTAGAACAAATCATGTTAAGTGCGGTAAACTAGGCTCAGAAAGAGAAATGGCACATTTTCCCTAATATTTGGAAACCAGATCTAAAATGCCACTAGATGCATAGCACTCAAGTCATTCACTCACAGTTGGACTAAAGGACAATATTCTTAGGGGAAACCCAGAGGCTTGATTCCTCTTACAGAAACTAATTCCAGGCAATAGAAACATGGCTTTAATTTTGTTATTACAGTTATTTCTGTTTTCTTCTTTTTTGTTGTTTTGTTTCATTTGTTTTGTGGAGGGATCTACAAAAGGGCTAGCACAGGAATGGAGGGAGGAAGAGTGAAGAAATGAAAACAAGGTATTCAGTATACATTGTATGGAAAATGAACGATGGAATATATGGGCAGGAACTGGCAAAGGAGACTGAGGAAAAGTAAAGGAAGGGGTAAACATTGTTCAAAGAGAATTTTATTACCTGACATGAAATAGTAACCCCTCTCTATAACACCTTAATAATAATAACAGCAATAAATTATATTAAACTAATTTTTAAGAAAACAAAGTAAGAGATTAGAATGATTTGCTTTCTAGTCTGTGATCCAACACTGGGTACTAAAAACTTGAGCAAAACATGAAAAAGAGTCTAAATCTGTTTTCTCATCTGTTAAGTGCTCACTGAATATGCTTAGAATCCTCTCAATTCATCAAATTTGTGTTGATAATCATACATGATCTGAATGAAAAACTTACTGAAATCTCCCTACCTCATAGACTGCCTATGGTATCTTTCTAATCCGTTTCTGTGCAATTGTTTTTCCTGGTGGGTTTGACTCATAACTGTTTCCAATTTACTTGTGTGGGTCTTTGAAGGCACATTTTGTAATTTCTGTCTGAAAACTCTACTGGGATCATTGCATTTGTGTGATCATTTAATCTGAAAAGACTTAGAGATGGAAATAAAAAGGAATATTCAGTCCTTTAGAAAGGATGAGGAAAAGAAATACACATATAAGGACATTTTCTCTACATAACCATTCTCTTGGTATTTAGTTTCTTATGGCAAAATTAGTGAAGGAAAAACACTGGCATTCCCCCACCAGCCCAAGTGTTTAAGTTGCCAATTGGGCTAGACATATTTCATAACTGTGATTCAGGTTTTGCTCAGTGACCTGAATGCTTGGGATGTTAAACCTGATTTTCATAACTGGTCATTATCATTGTGCTAAAATTGAATCCTCCCAACCAAATCTAAAACTAAGAATAAAAATTGCCTTCTTTGACACTTTTGTAAATAAATCAGAAAGTGCAATTACTCATAAATTTGTCAGACCTCAAATACAACTTAAAATTTGAACATTATCAAAACTGTTAACCATATACACATAGACATATACACATACACACATACATGCACATATACAAAGTGACATTTGATTAGTAAGCTTAATATTCATAAAGCCAATTGAAGTCTGCTGTACAAAAGACATTAGTATCACATGGATGGACACATACTTATATTACTTAAAAATAAAAGTAAATAAAGCATGACTGATGTGTTAGAGATTGAAATAGAAAATGGCAAACATCAAGTGTGGGAAATACTATCAATTAAATTAGTCTCATTTAGTGATTTGTGCCAGGGGACTCTGTCATGACTTTGAAAATTCTTAATCAAATTGCTTTCCTTCAAGCCCTGGGAAGGTCCCAAACTACTTTGGGACCTAAGAAATCTAAGTAATTTCAAGGTACAGGGGCAGTTAATTCAGTTCCAAATGGTTTAAATTGTTCATTACCACCATAGCCAGTAATAGAAATACATAATACTCCTTTTTCATGGAAAATAAATTTATCTCTTTGATGAACTGTTTTATGGATAATATTACAGACTTACTTTAAATTGCAAAAAGAGATCCTGAATAAATTACCATAAGAAAAAAGTTATCTTTCTCTCCATTATTATTTTTATTAAAGAGAAAAGATGTCAAGTGCTGATACTTTAAACATGTAATAGTTGCAGATCTTGATCTCAGCTAATCAGGAAGTTGAGATCTGGTGTATCTTGTTTCAAGAAAAGTCTTCAAGGTTTTTCCTCTAAAAATTGGTTATTGGTTAATTGGTTATTTGAAATTGGATAGGGAAGGGGGGGAAATGGGGACCATGTCATGAGAAAGGGGATCAATGTTTGTGAAGTAATGCACCTTCTCCCTGGTGAATATAATGTAACCCTTCTATTAATTACAATAAAAAAAGAAATAAGGATTCTCTCTGTGAGGCTTACTGGAAGTGAACCAAGGAGGTCAGATCTGTGTGGCACCATATTGGCCCCATGGCACTTGGTAGAGCCTCACATCTTGTCTTCATATTAGGGGAAGGTGAAGCCTCCAGCTCCCAGGTGCTGGGCATGCCTGAATCCCTGGAGAAGAGAGTGGGTACTTGGCTGACAGGTTACTAAAACTGTCAGTCCAGTAATTGGGATTGGGAGTTTCCTGTACCCCTCCCCCCGACCTGGCTCTGTTTAGTCCCACACTATGGCACCATTACACCAGTTCTCATGTATCTATGATCCTGTCCTGTCTCCTGGCTCTTCTCTGGTCACCATGACATCCTAATTCAGTTCTCCATTGGAGCACTCCATTGGAGCTGTATTTATTTGTTGGTATTGTTTTTGTTTGGTCTTTCCTTTCCAGCCTGTATGGTGCAATTATCTAACAGTGTTAAGTGGATTCATTGGCTGCTGGTCAGGGAGAAAGGAGTCCAAAATATAGTTGCCAGCTTTTTAATAAAGACACTAAGATTCAATCTCTCAAAAAATATTTTTTTCATATATTTTTATTATAATTAATAGAAGGGTTACATGATATTTGCCAGATAGAAGGTGCATTAATTCACATACATTGATATCCTTTCACATTTCTTGGTCCCCATTTCCCTCCCCCCAACCCCACCCCTCATCTTGTTTTCCCCCCTCCCCTATCCAATTTCAAATAAGCAAATACAAATATATCTGATATATCAGATAACAAAGTGAGATACTATAAAAATATGAGATATCCAAGGGACAGCAAAAGAGATGAGAGATAACATAGTACCTTAAGGACAACAATCATTCATTATATGGCTTTTGTTTCTATATCCTAGAGATCCTTTCATTTAGAGTCATACTATATGGCCTTATGTATCTAGGTTTTGCTCTATTGCAAATCTCTGCTGGAGAGCCCAAGGTTTCTACTGATTATGACAAATGAGGGAAACCATTGAGCCTAAGTTCCTTTGAGTCTGGCTTACTTCACTTAATATGATTTTTTTCTAAGTCTTTCCATTTCCTAACAAATGGGGCGATGTCATTCTTTCTGACAGCAGCATAGAATTCCATTGTGTACAAATACCACATCTTCTTGATCTACTCATCAACTGAGAGACAAGTGGGTTGGTTCCATATATTTGCTATGGTAAATAGTGCTGCAATGAACATCATTGTGCTGGTGGATTTAGTATGTCCTTGTTTCTAGACAATTGGGTAAAGGCCAAGTAGAAGAGAGCATACCAAAATAAACAAAATCACAGACAAAAATGGTAATATCACGAGAGAAATTACCAAGATCCAGAGTATCATGAGGGAATACTTCTTAAACCTTTATGCCAACAAATTTGAGAATCTAGAAGAAATGGATAAATTCCTAGCAAATATTAACATACCCACACTGAACCAAGAACTAACCCAACTAAACAGGCCTATTTCAAGCACTGAAATAGAAATGGCAATAACATACCTTCCACCTAAGGAAAGCCCATGGCCACATGGATTCACAGCTGAATTGTATAAGGTCTTCAAAGCAGACCTCACACCAATACTCCTCAAACTCTTCAATGAAATTGAAAATGTATGCTCTTTCCCAAACTCATTCTATGAACCCAGTATAACCCTGATCCCCAAACCACACAGAGATACATCAAAGAAAGAGAACTATAGACCTATTTCTTTGATGAACATCGTTGCAAAACTTCTCAACAAAACACGGGCCAACCGTCTACAACAACTCATCATGGACAATTACACTGAGCTTGTTGGTTGAGATGGGATCTTGCTTACCTTTGTCCTTTAGCTGGCTTTGACTCACAATCCTCTATAGCACTGCCTCCAAAATAGGCTTCTTAGTCCAAAATTACATTAAAAAAGGTTTTCCACACATTTTATTAGCATATATTAGTTGTACTGGAGGGGTTCATTTCAATGAATGTGACATTTTCATGCAAGCATACAATGCTTCCTGATGATATCCACCAGTCAATCATTCCTTTTTAAGCTACAAAAGGCTTTGTTCTGTTTTCATAGATGGGCATGTAGTATTTTGACTGTATTTTTCCTCACTCTCTTCTTTGCTTCCTGCCCCAATGTTTCTGGTAACTACCTCCAAAAGTACCTGTTTACTAGAGTCATTATTGTGGAAAGTGTTTTCATCTGGTCATATCACATACATATTCTTTATGTATCTCCCTCTTTTTTTTCTGAAAAGGCATTTTATTATATTTGTTTTTTTAAATTTTTTTATTGTAACTAGTAAAAGGGTTACATGATATTTGCCAGATAGAAGGTGCATTAATTCACATACATTGATACCCTTTCACATGTCTTGGTACCCATTTCCCTTCCCCCCCACACCCCCCACCCGTCTTGGTTTTCCCCCCTTCCCTATCAAATTTCAAATATCCAAATACAAATAAATTCAATATATCAGATAACAAAGTGAGATACTATACCAATATGAGATAACCAGCGACATCAAAGGAGATGAGAGACAACATAGTACATTAAGGACAACAATCATTCATTATATGGCTTTTGTTTCACTATCCTGGAGGTCCTTTCAATTAGCTTCACATTATATGTCCTTATGTATCAAGATTTTGCTCTATTGCAAATCTCTGCTAGTAGAGCCCAAGGTTTCTACTGATTATGACAAATGAGGGAAACCATTGAGCCTAAGTTCCTTTGAGTCTGGCTTACTTCACTTAATATGATTTTTTCTAAGTCTTTCCATTTCCTAACAAATGGGGCAATGTCATTCTTTCTGACAGCAGCATAGAATTCCATTGTGTACAAATACCACAACTTGTTGATCCACTCATCCACTGAGGGACATCTAGGTTGGTTCCATATTTTTGCTATGGTGAATAGTGCTGCAATGAACATTGTTGTGCTAGTGGGTGTAGTATGTCCTTGTTTCTGGGTGGTTGGGTAAATGCCGAGTAGTGGCATTGCTGGGTCATAGGGGAGTTCTATGTTTAGCCTTTTGAGGCACTGCCACACTGCTTTCCATAGTGGTTGAATGAGTTGTATCTCCCTCTTATCCCTTTGTTATCTAACAGTTTCCAGTGAGTTTTCTTGTGACAGCTTCATACCTAGACTTGTCTTAGTAGGGTCCAGTGTCATTCATCCTCCATCATTATTTCCTCTATCCCAATCGCCTCTTCCTCATCTGAAGGAATATCAAGAAACACTAGAGATACCTGCCCACCTATGTTTATTGCAGAAATGTTCATGATAGGCAAATAATACAAGAAGCCTATATACCCTACCAATGAATGGATAAAGAATATTTGGTGTATAACAGAGTAGAATTAATGTAAAGAAGAACATAGTATATTGTCTAAAAAAAACAGTTGAAATTGGAAATGACACAAGTCGGGTTCAGAAAAACAAATGCCTCTTTTTGTTGGTTGTGGAGTTTAAACTCATGGCCTGTGACCTGTCCTTGAGCCTTTTTGTGCTCAAGGCAAACACTCTACCACTTGAGTCACAGCATTACTTCTGGAATTAGAGTGGTTAATTGGAGATTAGAGTCTCACAGGGACTTTACTTCCAGGGCTGGCTTCAAACCCTGAAAGATCTCAGCCTTCTGAGTAGTAAGAATTACAGGCCTGAGCTACCAGAGCCTGTCTGTGCCTCATTAATTGAAATTGATTATAGTGAAACAGTTATTAAAGTGTCTTCTTTTTTGATGGAATATTGAATTCCAAAGTGTGATAGACAGATAGATATATACCTATATAATATTTTCTTTCTGAAAGATATTGAAAAGGTGATGAGCAGGGTTTACACTTAAATGCTTAAGGAAATAAGTTAGCCTATCCCTCATTTTCTCCTGCTTATTCTTCCCTACTCCCCTCCCCCCAAATTTGTAAGGTTTATACCCAGCATAGTGTCAAGTGAGTATCAGTGTTGCATTAGTTCATCCTTTGTACTGCTGTTTCTGTGATTCCCTTTCTCTTCCGCAGATCAAATAATCTTATGTATAAGACAAGAGATACAGAAACCTTAGTGAAATGAAAACAAATGAACAAACTCAAACCATTTTTCTACTCCATTTTTCTACTTAGGGGTATCTAGGCTGATTCTAAATCTTGGCTATGATAAACAATGCTACAATTATCATGGTTGTGCTGGCTGCTTTAGTGGGGCATCATTTGTTGAATAAATAATTAGGAGGGGAATTGCTGGGTCATAGAGAAGTTCTAGGTTTATTCTTTTCAGAGACCTCCATACTGCTTTCCACACTCCCACCAACAATGTATTAGAGTTCTTTTTGTGCCACATCCCTGCAAATACTGAACCATTTGTTAGGAAATAGAAAGACTTAGAAGATATTATATTAAATGAAGTAAGCCAGATCCCAAAACATAGGCTTCATGGTTTCCCTTATTTGTGGTAATTGAATGTTTCTGTAAATCGACAAGTAAACATGCTGGATATATGAAACAATACACTGTGTTAATGAGAAATAGTACAGTTCTCTAGACATTCACATAGTGAGATCAAAGGCCAAAGTTGGATTTTCATAGGAGCAGCTCACCTAGGTTTAATAGCTATGTGCATATGATTATATAAAATAATATTAAATGAAATTAACTTCAAGAAATAGAAATGAGATTTTTGGTTGATTGGTTGTTGCTGCTGCTGTTTTTGTTTTTGTTTTGTCTTTACCTTGTGTCCTCTTAGTTTGCCTTTGATAGGGCCAGGTGGGGACACAGCAAAAATGGAACAAAGGATCAACAATTAGCGCAGTGGTACTCACTGCACATTATTTGGAAAATGAAATATACAACTTGTGGGTGGGGTTGGTAGGGAAAAATGGGAGAGCTCAAGGGAAGAGATGGAATGGATCAAAAAGAAATGTACTCATGACTTGGGTAATTGCAATCCCTTTGTACATCACCTCTACAGTAATAATGAACTATATTTTAAAAATTATTTTCTTTGGCAGAAGACAATGGCATAATTTCAAAGAAACTGTGAGACAATACATTGATAATGAATGAATACATCTTCTATTTCTCCTGTAAAACTAATAACTAATTGAGAATAAATTAGGTAAATGTAGAAAATTTTTTAAACTTATCCAAAGCCCTGCTTTCTTTTCTTATCCTTTGGGTGTCTCTGCAAAGAGGGGCTTGAATGACCTTGTAACACTATGAGTACTATAAAATTAACTTAAATTCCTTTACACAGGTATTATTGTACTTCAAATGGGATTTTATTTTCATGCAGGAACATATTTCTGTATCCTTACTACAATTCTGTTTCTTTATGTTGTAAAATTAAGCAGCATCTTACTGATATTGTTGCTGATTACAGTTTTCAGTTTGTTCTATTTCATTTGTTCCATATTCCCTGCAAATGCTTTCTGCATTCTGTCTTTTATTCTCAAAACACACTTCTCTCTTTCCCCATTTCCCCATTCCTGGCCATTTGTACATGCTTATCTATTTACTGCCTCCCCCCACACACATTCAGGTCCCTGTTACCTTTTGGGCTTTCATTTCATTGCAGGAAAGGGATGAAAATCCATCTGTAATCCTCATTACTGCAATATTTGTGGACTTGGGGGGTATTTTTATGATTTATACATAGCTTATTTAGTTGATAATTTATTACCTAATAAAAACTGTGTCTAGTATACATTGGTCAACAAATGATATGTCTCTCCCACACCGCAATCTTCATCATACTGCCTTCCATCATGGAAAGTACTTAGTTTTCAGAGGCCACATCAAACATCTCAGGAATACTATCATTTTGTGGGTTAACTGTTTAAAGTATGTGGATTAGAACAAATTTATAATAGTAGGAAGGGTACAGTTTGTAGAGCAACTTAACTGCAAGGCAATGTTTAAGTCCTATAAGGCCGTGCCACAACTCATACCCTCAAAGTACCATTTATTTTAACATTTGCTGTCTTTTGATGGATGATGTAAAATTCTTTCATTACTATTTTAGCAATGTGTAATGCAATTACATTTTAGAAATGGAATTTCTTGTAAGAAATATCAGTTTTGCCATGGATACATCAGAGTGTTTCTTTTTCTCTCTCTCTTTTTTGTTTTAAGTAATAAAAGGGTTACATGATATTTGCCATATAGAAGGTGCATTAATTCACATATATTGATACCCTGTCACATGTCTTCGTCCCCATTACCCTCCACTCCACCCCCCCGTGTTGGTTCCCCCCCCTTCCCTATCCAATTTCAAATAACCAAATACAAATATATCCAATATATCAGATAACAAAGTGAGATACTGTAACAATATGAGATACCCAAGGGACAGCAAAGGAGATGAGAGATAATATAGTACATTAAGGACAACAATCATTCATTATATGGCTTTTGTTTCAATATCCTGGAGGTCCATTCAATTAGCTTCATACTATATGGCCTTATGTATCAAGGTTTTGCTCTATTGCAGATCTCTGCTAGTAGAGCCCAAGGTTTCTATTGATTATGACAAATGAGGGAAATCACTGAGCCTAATTTCCTTTGAGTCTGGCTTACCTCACTTAATATGATTTTTTTCTAAGACTTTCTACTTCCTAACAAATGGGGCGATGACATTTTTTCTGACAGCAGCATAGAATTCTATTGTGTACAAATACCACAACTTGTTGATCCACTCATCAACTGAGGGACATCTAGGTTGGTTCCATATTTTTGCTATGGTGAATAATGCTGCAATGAACATTGTTGTGCTAGTGGATTTAGTATGCCCTAGGTTCTGGATGCTTGGGTAAATGCCAAGTAGTAGGATTGCTGGGTCATAGGTGAGTTCTATGTTTAGCCTTTTGAGGCACTGCCATACTGCTTTCCATAGTGGTTGAAAGAGTTTGCACTCCCACCAACAGTGTAGTAGTGATCCCTCCTGGTCACATCCCCTCCAGCATCTGTTGTTATTCGTTTTCCTGATCCTGGCCATTCTAACTGGAGTGAGGTGGAATCTTAGAGTTGTTTTGATTTGCATTTCTTTTAAGACCAGAGATGTTGAGCATTTCTTCATGTGTCTATAGGCCATTTTTGTTTCTTCTTCAGAGAAGACTTTAAGTCTTTGGCCCATTTTTTAATGGGATGGTTGTTACTTTGGGGATTAGTTTTGGATTGATTCAATTTTTTGAGCTGTTGATATATTTTAGATATGAGGCCTTTGTCCATTGTTCGGTTGGTGAAGATCTTCTCCCACTCTGTAGGCTTCCTAATTAATTTACTTGCTATGTCCTTTACCATACAAAAGCTCTGCAATTTAATGCAGTCCCACTTATCCAGCCTTTCTCTTATTTGCTGTGTTTCTTGGTCCTTGTTAAGAAAGTTTTGACCTGTGCCAAGGAGGCCTAGTGTATCTCCTATTCCTTCTTGTAAAGTTTTCAGTGTGTCAGCTTTTACCTCGAGGTCTTTGATCCATTTGGAGTTAATTCTAGTGCAGGGTGACAAAGAAGGATCCAACTTTAGTTTTCTGCAGGTGCTTAACCAGTTCTGCCAGCACCACTTGTTGAAGAGGCTGTCTTTCTTCCATTCTATTTTTTTGGCTCCCTTGTCAAAGATTAGGTGGCTATAGGTCTGTGGGTTAATATCTGGGTCCTCAGTTCTATTCCATTGGTCTTCAAGCCTGTTCTTGTGCCCGTACCAAGCTGTTTTGATAATTATAGCTCTGTAATAGAGTCTAAAGTTTGGAATTGAAATTCCTCTGGCGCTGTACTTTCTGCTAAGAAGTTTTTTTGCTATACGGGGTCTTTTATTATTTCATATGAAATTTTGGATTGCCTCTGCTATTTCTTTAAAGAATGACATTGGGATGTTGATGGGTATTGCGTTGAATTTGTAGGTAGCTCTTGGCAAGATTGACATTTTCACAATGTTGATTCTTCCAATCCAGGAGCATGGGAGGTTTTTCCATTTCCTTAGTTCTGCTTTAATTTCCTTTTTTAGTGTTTTAAAGTTTTCATCAAAAAGGTCCTTTACATTCTTAGTTAAGCTAATTCCTAGGTACTTTATTTTTTCTGAGGCTATTGTGGAAGGAGTTCCTTTCCTACATCAGAGTGTTTCTGAAGTTAACTCAATGGCCCTTTGGAAATGATGAATTTTGTTAAAAAAATGGAGATACGTCATTTGGTTCAAACTTCTCACTTTCTTTTCCTTTAATCTCTCCTTTAAAATGCTTTTTGGATTTAATAAAATTCATCAGTAAGTACCTTTCTAAAATTACTTTTAGAATGGTAAAATAGAGTTTGAATCTAAGAGTGTCTTCCCTTATGCTTTTGCTTATAAATCTTCCTGCCTCTAGTTTTTCTTATGGCATCCATGGAGTACAAGCCATCAGATTTATCTACAAAGCATATCTCTTGTCCTGTCACTTTTTGAATATGCTTAGTTAATATAATCAATTTCTTAATTAGAAATATTTAGAGACTATTGTCAATATTTCATGTCCAGTCTTACTCTAAATTTATTGCTATTGATTTCAAAGGCCCTTCCTTTTCCCAGGGTCTCTGCTTGAACTGTCAACCAGCCAACCACACCTGTGTTAGGAAGCAATCCTGTAATCATCTAGTAGAGGATGAAAAGGCCTCAGAATCTACTACTTTATTATCTTCATAGTTTTCACAACCCACTGCAGAGTTCTGCTCATATTGTCATAGCACCTAAGGTTCCTTGAAAATGTTGAGCTGAGGAGAATCAGGTTTCCTACTCACTGTGAAAGAATTTGGGATCCAAGTTAAGTTTCAGATGTAGAGAGCAAATGACCAATGTGAAAAGTGACTTATTTTGCTAACTATTCAATTGTTGATGCTCATTATTTTAGGCAATTATTTTTAAGCCCACTACCCTTCTAAAATATATTATGTGATCTGGATCTCTATGTCTTGTCTATTCAGAAAATATTAATATCATTGCAAGGCAAATGATATTAATGATATCATTAATATTAATTAATGCTATTTTGTTATATTGTCACAAAATAAGGAAATTTAAATCTTTATGTCCCAATAATAAAGAGTGGAAGTATTTTCTTTTACTCTCTTTTCCTTTTTCTCTTATTTTTTCCTTCAGACAGAAAATACTTTTTGTTATTAATTAATAGCCTCATTAAGCAATTATATATGGATGACAGAAATACAGGTAGAACAGAACTTTAAACAGTATTTTTGTGTTCTGTATGGGTATTCAAGCATGAAGGAAGGAATGTTTATAATTATGAATAAAAGTAAGAATAAGAATGTAAATTAATGCAGCCACTATGGAGATTAAAAACTAAAGAATGGAATTACTATATGATCTTGTAATGTAGCACTTGCTATCTTCTGAAAGGAATAGAAGTTAGCATACAATAGAGATACTGCATTCCATGTTTATTGAGACATTGTGTATAATAATGGATATAGAACTCACATGGAATGAACCTAACTACTAATCAATGGATGAACTGATCAAATAGTAGGATGTGCATTATAAGAGACTTAGTCATTAAGAAAAAATCCTGGCACTGTGAGGAAAGTGAATAGAACTGAAAATCAGCAGGAATAAAATAGTCAGAATCTACTATTAGATTCAGTTAGAATGTGGAATCTAAAGTGGGGAAGGAAATAAAGAGGAAAAAATGAAACATAAAAAAAAGGAAATAGAAAAGTATAATCTAAACTCAGAAATATTATCCATCTACATTTATCTATCCACATATCTGTTTATCTATCTACAAATCTATAATCTATCCATCTATCTTTATAGCTATCTAGCTATCATCTATCTATGTATTTATCATCTATATATCCATCTATATATTCGTCATCTGTCTTCTCTCACCTTCCTATCATTTAGCTATTGATCTCTGTCTTTCTATGTTATATGCAATAAATCTTTTATATTGTGAAAGACACAATTAAGAAGACAAAATAAAATCAATGACAGGGTTGGGTAGATCCTGACAATCATATCTCAAAAAGAATTATTTCAAGAATACATAAAAATTGAATAATAGATATGTACCAACCTATAGTAAAAATGAGCACATATTTTGAAGATGATTTAATAAAGAGGGTCTCAGACTGGCACATGTTAACAGGAGAAATATTGAACAGAATTTAGTAATTGAATTAATTTCAGATTAAAACCTATTACATACCCATTTTAATAGCTAAAGTAAAAATTGTTAAGAATAGCATGAGGCATTTGTGTTACAATGCAATTTTATCTCCTATCCAGTGCTGGTAAAAATACAAACATGAACCATTCACTTGGGAAAATAGGTTTACAGTTTTTGTAGAGTAAAATTTGCTATATTTTCTAGCAGTCTCACCCCTGCTCGTTTGTCTTGGAGAAATGAAAAATTATGCTATCATAAAAATCTCTATATGGCTGCTTACAGTAGCTTTGCTGGATACAACCTAACATGCAAGGTGTCTTAACTGTCTTTCAACTTGCAACTGCCTTTGATCACACACTAATCAATTAAAGAACAAATCAGTGATAAATGTGCTACCTTGGATGAATTTCGAAATCTCAATATATGAACAAAAGGCTGATTTTACACAGATTATTATTGCTTTTTAACAGTCTTGGAAAGATAACTCTACAATGAAGACCAGTTCAGTGACTGCATAGGTAAAGGTCGAAGGAGGAAGAAGGTTAGATGGAAAATATTCAGGTTAGCCGATTACAATAAGGCTTTTACAAATCAATACACATATTGAAGTTGCTGGAACTGTGTAAGAGAAGAACCAATTTTACTGTTTCTTAAGGTGATCTGAACAATACAATTCTAGGAAAATATTCTTCCAGAATAAAGCAAAAGACATTGTAGCATCCTGAAAGCGCCCAGAAACATCCATGTGGTTAAAACTTAAGCATTGTGCTGTATTGCATTACAAAAAGCAGGGTGTAAAAGTGCTCCCTTGGCTTTCATAAATGTGTCCAAGGAAGCTAATTGGATGTAAAGAAATCACATATTCCTGAAATTAGATTTGAGCTGACTCTTTGACGTGAACATTTTTACACAATTCCCTGATCTGTAGAAGCAAAAGGAGGATAGAAGCTACTTATAAAAATGACTTTTGAAGTTACCGTTATATATAGCAACACATGCTGAAGAACTTCATTGCTCTCCTAAGACTTCTAAATCTACATCATGAAAGCTGTTTATGTTCTCGGAGGGTTCACGTGGTGGACCATGAAGTGGAACAGATACACATCTGTACCATTGAGATAAATGACTCTCTTTGGATTCCAAGTAAAGGAAATGTTTTCCTTTAGTCTTGCTCTGGGAACAGAGTGATTGGGAGTCTTTATTGTTTCTCAGACAGAATTCCCTTTTTTGATTAATCAGTATTACTTCTCTAGAGATGACAATTAAATTTTGCATTGTTGTTGTTCAAGTAGCATTTCTGAGACATCTGCTTGGAAACAAGCACACCTTCTCCCTCCTAGGCTATGAATGCAGAACCCACATGAGGGCTGATATGACAAACTTCATATCTATGTGTTCTATAAAAAGTTCATTGACTTCTTCTGGTGTTTTTGTCTGTTACTGTGCTTCTGTGAAAACTATTTCTGAGAGGAATTTGGAACAGATGATTACTCATTCGGGATGCATTTTTACTATTTCCATAGATAAATCTTTCTAGATTAATACTTGATTATGTAGCTTGGATATATGATTGACTTTAATCCTTTCCCAGCTTTTGCATAAAGAAATACCATTTTCACTTTTAGATAAGTGCATTTAACTTTACAATGAATAACTTTTATGCATTATTGGCTCTGTCCTTTCAGGTAATGCAGTTTATTTTCTTCTCTCCACTTTATTTTCCCTCTCTTATTTTATTTTTGGTTTGGGTTTTGTGTGTGTGTGTGTGTGTGTGTGTGTGTGTGTGTGTGTGTGTGTATGTGTTTTCCAGTCCTGGTACTTTAATTCTGGGCCTAGGTGCTGTCTCTGAACTCTTTTTACTCTAAGCTAGCACTCTACCACTTGTGTTAAAAGCACCATTTCCTCCCTCTCTTATTTTAAACTTGTTCTTTCCTCCTTGGAAGGTAAAATGAGATTTCTCTTGTAAATTGTCATTAATGTACCATAGCAAATGACTTAAAATTACTTCATAGGTATTATAGAGGAGACATAAAGAGGGATTATGTGTACATGAATTGGGTACATTTCCTTTTTCTATTATCATAGTGATCATACAAGAGGTAGTTACATTCATAAGGTATTTTGGTGCATTTCTTCTTGAACCCATTTTCATGTTTTCTCCCACTTTTCTTCCCCCACCCCCCAAGTTGTAGAGTTTTTTTCCAACATAATGTCTTGTGAATTTTGCTGTTGCCCTGTTTCATATTTTGCCCTTTGATTCATATGCTTATTTTTTCCCTTCCCTTCCCTGATACAGATAAGCAAATAAAATGTATATACCATACACCAGGTACCAAAATGGAAAAGAAAGAAGAAAAAAAGAAAAAAAGAAAAAAAAGAGTAAAGAAATATTTCACAAATAACATTGAAAACAGCAACCACAAGGGTAAATCTCTTGTTTTCCCATACTTAGACTGCACTTATACTTCCTGTATGGCCATATGTACACAGCTTATGGGCTATTGCACTCCTCTGCTAGGAAAATTCTAGACACATACTAATTATGAGAAATGGGGAAAACCATAGAGTATATGTTCCTTTGGGTCTGGATTGCTTTATTTAATATGATTTTGTTTGCAAGTCTTTCCATTTCCTTACAAGTGGAAAAATGTCACTCTTTCTGATGGCAATATAGAATTCCCTTGTTTATATACCACATTTTTATTTATTTTTTTCATATATTTTTTATTGTGGTTAATAGAAGGGTTACATGAAATTTTCCAGATACAAGGTGCATTAATTCACATACATTGATAGCCTTCCACCTGTCTTGGTCCCCATTTCCCTCCCCCACCCCTACCTCTCATCTTGTTTTCCCCCCTTCCCTATCCAATTTCAAATAACCAAATGCAAATATATCCGATAAATCAGGTAACAAACTGTGATACTGTAATAATATGAGATAACCAAGGGACAGCAAAAGAGATGAGAGATAACGTAGTACCTTAAGGACAACAATCATTCATTATATGGCTTATGTTTCTATATCCTAGAGATCCTTTCATTTAGAGTCATACTATATGGCCTTATGTATCTAGGTTTTGCTCTATTGCAAATCTCTGCTAGTAGAGCTCAAGGTTTCTACTGATTATGACAAATGAGGGAAACCATTGAGCCTACGTTCCTTTGAGTCTGGCTTACTTCACTTAATATGATTTTTTTCTAAGTCTTTCCATTTCCTAACAAATGGGGCGATGTCATTCTTTCTGACAGCAGCATAGAATTCCATTGTGTACAAATACCACATCTTGTTGATCCACTCATCAACTGAGGGACAAGTGGGTTGGTTCCATATCTTTGCTATGGTAAATAGTGCTGCAATGAACATTGTTGTGCTGGTGGATTTAGTATGTCCCTGTTTCTGGGTGATTGGATACCACTTTTTTAATTCATTCATTCTACTGAGAGGAACCTGGGTTGGTTCCATATCTTAGCTATGGTGAATAATGCTGTAATGAACATAGTTATAATGGTATGTTTAATATGGCCTTGTTTCTCGACATTTGGGTGAATGCCCAGGAGTGGGATTGCTGGGTCATAGGGGAGCTCTATGTTTATTTAGTCTTTTGATGAACTGCCACACTTCTTGCCAGAGTGGTTGAACAAGTTTACACTATTACCAACAATGTACTAGTGATTCCTTGTACAAACTTTTTTTTTTTTTTGCCAGTCCTGGGCTTGAGCTTCGACTTTCTCAAGGGTAGAGCTCTACCACTTGAGCCTCAGCACCACTTCCGGCTTTTTTTTTCTATGTATGTGGTACCGAGGAATCGAATCTGGGTTTTCATGCATGCTAGGCAAGCACTTTAACCACTAGGCCAAACTCCCGGCCCCAAACATTTTTTTTTAAATTAGATTTCTTGATAATAGCCATTCTAACTGGGGTGAGGTGGAATCTCAAAGTTGTTTTGATTTGCATTTCTTCTTTCCCTTTGTGTGCTTTCTTTTTATCTTGCTGGCTGTGTCCTTTGCCATACAGAAGCTCAATTGATGCACAAAAAACATTTGATAAAATCCAACATTCCTTTCTGATGAAAACTCTTGAGAAACCAGGAAACCATAAAACATTCTTCAAAATGCTAAAGGCTGAATATGCCAAACTTAAAGCTAGCATTAAAATTAATGGTGAAAACAAAAGGCATTCCTGCTAAAATCAGGAACTAAACAAGGATGTCCACCCTCTCCACACCTTATCTATATAATATTAGAATTCCTAGCTAGAAAAATAGGAAGAAAGCAAGCATAAAGGGAATCAAAATAGGGAAAGAGGAAGTGAAACTTTCCATCTTTACACACAACATGATTCTGTATGTTAAGAAACCTATGGGCTGGGATGTAGCTCAGTGGCAAAGTGCTTGCCTAGTAAGTGCAATGTTCTGGGTTCAGTCTATAGTACCAAAAAAGAAAAAAACAAAAAATGGTTAAAAGAAACCCCAAACAAAAAAGAACGCTATGGCCTCCACTACCAAGCTACTCCAGATAATAGAAAAACTTTGACAAAGTAGTAAGGTATAAAATTAACCCTCAAAAATCAATGAGTATCCTCTGTGCAACACTGAAAAGAGCAAGACTGAAATCAGGAAAGCAATTCCTTTTGTAATAGTCTCAACAAAAATGAAATATGTGGGAATTAACTAAGGAAGTAAAGGACCTCTGTGATGAAAACATTAGAAACCTGAAGAAGGAAACTGAAGTAGATTTATGGAAATGTAATAACCTACCGTGCTCCTGGATTGGAAGGATTAACATCATAAAAATGACAATCCTTCTACAGGCTATCTGCACATTCAGTGCAATACCCATCAATATCCCAACATCAGTCTTCACTGAAAGAGGATGCAATCTAAAAATTCATATGGAATAATAAAATACTCCATATAGCAATAACAATCTTTAGCAGAAAAATCTGAGGAATAGCAATAGCAAACTTGAAACTCTAATACAGAGCTATAGTAATCAAAACAGATTGGTATTGTCACAAGAACAGACATGAGGACCAATGGAATAGGATTGAAAACCCATAAATGAACCCACCGACTTATGGCTACCTAATCTTTGATAAGACAGCCAATAAAATAGGATGGAAGACAGGCAGCCTTTTCAACAATGGTGCTGGCAGATTGGCTAACCACATGCAGAAAACTAAAGTTAGATCCTTGTTTATCACCCTGAACCAGAATCAACTACAATGGATTAAAGACATTGAAGTGAAAGAAGAGACCATGAAAATGTTACAGGAAGAAATAGGAGACACACTTGGCTCATCAACACAGGTTGAAACTTTCTTAATAAAGACTCAGAAACACAACAAATCAAAGAAAGGTTGGACATTTCCTTTTGTACAGTGTCATTTGTTTCTTCATTCTTTCCCACTCCCTCCCTCCTATCTCCATCCACAAGTTGTATAATCCACTTTCTTCAATGTTCAGCATCAACTGACTCATAAGACATTACCTTCTACTAGTGCTCAAAATAATTATTTTATGCAATATCTAAACCAAAATTGGACCAATTTACTTTTTTTTACAATAGACTTGAGCAGAGAGGCGTTATTTTGCTTGTTCTTTTTTATCCTTTCATTTTGACCCTTAATCCCTAAAGCAATATTGAAATATGTATTTTCAATTTTATTTAGGATTTGATAGGGTTCCCCCCCCCACCATGAGAATGAAACTAACAGGTATCTGAAAAACCACACATTTTCTGAAAACCTATCAAACTCCTGGGAGAATGCTGCCTCTGAGGTAAAGGTCTCTATTATTTGAATGTGCTCAGTAAATCCCATAATCATTTGGGAGGCTGCTAAAGCTTTTCTGACAGAAGCTCTGAATAAAGTTGGACAGAATTTAATTTAGTTTTAATTTTTTTCCTGAATTTAAATATTTGCTCTCTACTGATCAATGAATAACTGTGATTTCTTCATCATATTCTGACAGATCTTATTGCAGATTGTAATTTCCTGTGAAAAATACTTGTCCTGAGGTGGAAAAAAACATTTAATAAACCAAATATGAAAATGCAATCCTGTGCTACTAATTTCTTGACGTTCTTTTCCTCTTTACCATAGAGTTCTGCATTTCCAATAAGAGCTCCCTCTATCTTCTCTAGTGGCAGTGAAGTCTGTTCTATATTATTTTAAATTTATGCACGTAGATTAAAATCCTACTATAGATAGGAAAGAGCAGAGTACTTTCTATGTTTACATTATTGAAGGATTTCAGTGGCTGTGTTTTGCCAGGTAAAGAAACAGAACTGTGAGTATGGCACAGTCAAATGAGAATGCACACATGTATGAATGAGTAAAGATATCGAATGAAAAGTCAGAGAGGAAGAGGAGGAGAGATAATTACCAAAATAATAAGCAATTAATACCAATTTAATAAGCACCTAAAGAACCCCATTCTGATATCTGTACAAGATGCTACCTAACACAGAGTATGTGGGCATAATTCTCTCCCGAAGACCAGAATTTATTTTGTATTTAATTTATCTACATTTAGAATGCATGCCAATTTTACCTAAGGAGGGTGATCACCTTATATTTTCCCTATGGTAACATTCTTTTAAAAACAGAATCAGATGCTATAGTACTCCTTCAGAAAGCATCATAGGAAGATATGTACTAGTTTGTTCTTGATATTTATTTCTCTTTGTTCTTTCTCACACAAAAGCTTTTCTGTACTCAGATTCAGGAACTTGGATAACAGGCTTCCTTACAGCAGAAATGGAAGAATTAGACAGCTTCCATTCATTTTCTTGCCTTTAGCATCTGGGAAGTTGGTACAGTGTTTAAGTTTTACCCATGAAGTATTCCCAGTTGGTATACCAGCTGGGATTGGTCAGGGAATATGTACAGCACTTGTATTTAGAACCACTGATAATGAGCTGAAAAACTGACTTCTTCAAAAGGGTGCACAAATTTCTGACATTTGGAATTGACTTGATACTTCTCTATTCACCAAACTTGTCCCTCGTTTTACATGCTTTCTCAAACATTTAAAACCCATCCAAGGAAACATTGTGTGATGCCACATGCCTGATTTCCAAGTTGCTCTGAAGAAGGGAGAGGTAAGTTTGGGCCAGTCTGGATGAAAAATAAAATAAATAAAAACACCCCATTGAAATATAAGAAGAACACAACAGAAATTCTTTCTTTACTTTGTGTTTTTGAATGACAGTCATAAGGCATTACTTACCACCTAGAGTTCTTTCTTTTTTAAGACAAACCACTAAATGGAGACTTTACTTTTCAAGGTACATTAGTTATCTTCTCCCCCCTTTTTTCCATATATTTTTATTGTAATTAATAGAAGGGTTACAAAAAGCCTCATACCTAAAATATATCAACAGCTCAAAAATTGAATCACTCCAAAATTAATCTCCAAAGTAACAACCATCCCATTAAAAGATGGGCCAAAGACTTAAAGAGAGTCTTCTCTTAAGAAGAAATGAAAATGGCCTATAGACACATGAAGAAATGCTCCACATCTGTGCCCATAAAAGAAATGCAAATCAAAACAACTCTAAGATTCCACCTCACTCTAGTTAGAATGGCCAGGATCAAGAAAACTAATAACAACATATGCTGGAGGGGATTTGGCCAGGAGGGATCACTACTACATTGTTTGTGGGAGTGCAAACTCATTCAACCACTAAGGAAAGCAGTATGGCAGTTCCTGAAAAGACTAAACATAGAGCTCCCCTATGACCCAGCAATTCCACTACTTGGCATTTACCCAACCATCCAGAAACAAGGGCATACTAAATCCACTAGCACAATGATGTTCATTGCAGCATTATTTACCATAGCAAAGGTATGGAACCAACCCAGATGGCCCTCAGTTAATGAGTGGATCAACAAGATGTGGTATTTATACACAATGGAATTCTATGCTTCTGTCAGAAAGAACAACATCACCCCATTTGTAAGGAAATGGAAAGACTTAAAAAAATCATATTAAGTGAAGTAAGCCAGACTCAAAGGAACATAGGCTCAATGGTTTCCCTCATTTGTCATAATCAGTAGAAACCATGGGCTCTCCTCGCAGAGATTTGCAATAGAGCAAAACCTAGATACATAAGGCCATACAGTATGACACTAAATGAAAGGACGTCTAGGATATAAAAACAAAAGCCATATAATTAATGATTGTTGTCCTTAATGTACTCTGTTATCTCTCATCTCTTTTGCTGTCCCTTGGTTATCTCATATTGTTACAGTATTTCACTTTGTTATCTGATACATTGGATAAATATGTATTTGGTTATTTGAAATTGGATAGGGAAGGGGAGAAAACAAGATGAAGAGGGGGGTGGTGGGGAGGGAAATGGGAACCAAGACATGAGAAAGGGTATCAATATATGTGAATTAATGCACCTTCTATCTGGTGAATGTAAGGTAACCCTTCTATTTTTTCATATATTTTTATTATAATATGTAATTATTACATTTAGCGTCATACTATATGGCCTTATATATCTTGATTTTGTTCTATTGTAAATCTCTGCTAGGAGAGCCCAAGGTTTCTACTGGTTATTACAAATAAGGGAAACCATTGAGCCTATGTTCCTTTGGGTCTGGCTTACTTCACTTAATATGATTTTTTCTAAGTCTTTCCATTTCCTTACAAATGGGGCAATGTTATTTTTTCTGACAGCAGCATAGAATTCCATTGTGTATAAATATCATATCTGGTTGATCCACTCATCAACTGAGGACCATCTGGGTTGGTTCCATATCTTTGCTATGGTAAATAATGCTGCAATGAACATCATTGTGCTAGTGGATTTAGTATGCCCTTGTTTCTGGGCGGTTGGGTAAATGCCAAGCAGTGGCATTGCTGTGTCATAGAGGAGCTCTATGTTTATTCATTCTTTTGAGGAATTTCCATACTGCTTTCCATAGTGGTTGAATGAGTTCACACTCCCTCTAACAGTGTAGTAGTGATCCCTCCTGGCCACTTCCCCTCCAACAACTGTTGATATTAGATTGCTTGATCCTAGCCATTCTAACTGGAGTGAGATGGAATCTTAGAGTTGTTTTGATTTGCATTTCTTTTATGGCCAAGAGATGTCGAGCATTTCTTCATGTGTCTATAGGCCATTCTTATTTTCTCTTCAGATAAGTGTCTCCTTAAATCTTTAGCTCACATTTTAATGGGATGGTTGTTTCTTTGAAGACTAGCTTGGGAGTGATTCAATTTTTTTTAGCTCTACAACTTAGAGTTCTATCTGAATCCACAGGAAGGGTTAGCTTACCTATTAAATTTTATTATGTACTTTCAATCTATTCCTATTAGAAAAATAGAGTCTACGTACACATTGAAGAGGAAAGCAGGAGATGGCCACACTACTGCTGATCTTCAGTTTCTTCACATCTTTTCTTTAATTACATTAATAATGCTTTATGTGTTAAAATTTCTATTAGTAGGTGTCTATATTTTAGTAGCTAAAAGTTAAGATGTAGAAATTGCCTCTTTTAGCTGTGCATAGAGAGGAGTACATTTGTTTTTCAGGAGCTAAAAAAGGAGTATAAATAGCACTCATACTCACATTTTTAATTAGAGATATTTAAAGAATTTATAATACATGCATATTGCAGCAAACTTTATGCTAAAACATTTATTTTTCGCTCGGTTAGTAAACAGCAAAACAGAGTAAATAGCAAAATAGTATTTGAGTGACTCACTTTTGTAAATGTCACTTTATAAGAACTTAGAGGTTTTATCACAGATATGACACTCTTGTTCCAGGGATTTTGAAAACTGCAAAATATCTGTATTTCAAGGTAGAAATGGATTTGTGTCCTTAGAAGTAATATTTCCTTTTTGAGATAGGAAATTGAATTTGGAGTTAAAGGGCTAAAGTACTTTCCATCAGAAATGCGGATATGCTAACCTATAAAGTATACAATGCCCCCTTTCATCCCATCAATCCAAGGAAATTCGCTTTATTTATTAGGTCAGTTAAATATAACAGTCCAGTTTCAAATCTGTGACATAATCATCTCAATTTGGGAAATGTAGCTTAAGATGACTTTAGATATAAATGTGTGTGTGTGTCTGTGTATTTATGTGTGTAATTTGTCTCCTCTCAGTACTTATAAGCCACATCCTTACTTATCCTATCTTTTCCTGTACACACTTCCTCTTTTCACCTTATTTTATTTTTTAACTACTTTAAAAACAGTAATATTAAGGGGTTACCACTTGAGTACACTTCTTTAACACAGGTGCATAATCATTTTGGAGTTCTACACATATATTAGCTAGAGAGGTGACATTGCTTAAATAAACACACAACCACCATGAAGAAAGGGAATTTAAAAATAGCTGCAGTGGAAAAGAGCTGGGGACAGGATGACATGGTTCAAAAAATGCAATCATTGTCTCACTTCCATAGCCTTAACTCCTTTGTACATCACCTCTACAATAGCAATAAAATATATTAAAAAATAGCCACAATAATACTATTTTATTAAATCGAAATTAATGTTCAGTAATACTTCATTAGATGATTTTATTGTGCAGATGTTAACAACCCTTTACATATTTACTTGAACATATGCCACCAAACCTCTATGCCAACAAATTTGAGAATCTAGAAGAAATGGATGAATTCCTAGCAAATATTAACATACCCACACTGAACCAAGAAGAACTAATCCAACTAAACAGGCCTATTTCAAGCACTGAAATAGAAATGGCAATAAGAGACCTTCCACCCAAGAAAAGTCCAGGGCCAGATGGATTCACAGCTGAATTCTATAAGGTCTTCAAAGCAGAGCTCACACCAACATTCCTCAAGCTCTTCAACGAAATTGAAAATGAAAGTTCTTTACCAGACTCATTCTATGAAGCCAGTATAACCCTCATCCCCAAACCAGACAGAGATTCATCAAAGAAAGGGAACTATAGACCCATTTCTTTGATGAACATCGATGCAAACTTCTCAACAAAATACTGGCCAACCGTCTACAATTATCAAAAAAATTATACACTATGATAAAACAGGATTGATCACAAGGAGGCAAAGCTGGTTCAACATACGCAAATCAATTAATATAATTCAACACATCAACAGGCCTCAGTTATTTTATTTTATATTTTTCATATATTTTTTATTGTAATAAATAGAAGGGTTACATGATATTTGCCAGATAGATGGTGCATTAATTCCCATACATTGATACCCTTTCACATGTCTTGGTCCCCATTTCCCTCCCCCCAACCCCCACCTCTCATCTTGTTTTCCCCCGTTCCCTATCCAATTTCAAATAACCAAATACAAATATATCCGATATATCAGGTAACGAAGTGAGATACTGTAACAATATGAGATAACCAAGGGACAGCAAAAGAGATGAGAGATAACATAGTACCTTAAGAAGAACAATCATTCATTATATGGCTTATGTTTCTATATCCTAGAGATCCTTTCATTCAGCATCCTACTATAGGGCCTTTTTAAAGGCATATTTTGAGCTGAATTTATTTCATTTGGTCTACTTTTTTTTTGTCAGTCCTGGGCTTGGGTTCAGGGCCTGAGTGCTCTCCCTGAATTTTCTCAAGGCTAGGGCTCTACCACTTGAGCCACAGCACCACTTCTGGCTTTTTGCTACATATGTGGTACTAAGGAATTGAACCTGGGTCTTCGTGTGTGCTAGGCAAGCATTCTACCACTAGGCCAAACTCCCGGCCTCATTTGTCCCATTTTTTAACATTTTCTCTTAGTACATGATAAATACAGGCAAGATGCAAGATTGCACAGCTTTGTAGAGTTCAGACTAAGGTTATCTGGTCAGACCAAAAGATAAAGTTGAACAATAATTCAGAGATAAATCTGCTTTCAGTCATTAATACTATCTTAAATGTTTTGTCTATGCCAATAATTTATATATGGAACAGAGCTGTATTCTTTCTTAAAGTGAATTATTTTATTTAGGGCTAAGTGTCCTCCATTCTTTGCTATTGCTGTACAAAATTTGTCTGGTTATATATTTCATTTAAAAGAACAGGACAGTTGTTTTATTGTGTACTGACTTTTTTCAGTTAATGCTATCTTTGTAAGAGCCCTACATTCATTGTTCTTGCTGAATAGTGTTTGGTTGTATGAAAACACTATGATTTATTTATCTATATTGCTGTAGTAGTATTGGGTATTTTCTAGTTTTTACTAAATATTTATATTGCTGCTTGTGGACAGTATATGTCTTTGGAAAACAATTGTATGTACTTCCATAGAAGTTAAGTGCATGAATTATAGTGAAAGACTCGATGTTTTACAACTAAGTAACTGTATTACTCAGATGAGGAACTCAAAGTGTTTCAGTTCCCTAGTTCATAAAAGGGACCCAGTTCACAGAGTAGTTATAAAGAGTACATGAGTTAAATTTTTGAAGAAATTAATTTTAAATGAGTTACATTTTTAAATGGCTGACTACAATTTCAATGAGTCAAATACTGATAGTCAGGAGAAGAGTATTTTAATTATAATAGATGATTAATATGAGCTGGTTATTTTGTTTTTGGAAAAATGGTTCATACTCACACTTAATCATTCAGCTCTTGGCCTATAAAACATACTTGCTTTGCTCATGAACTCTACTTCCAACTAATCCTCAGCTCTTATGACCGTTTATACTCCAACCGTTCTCATGTCTTACCATTTTCCATCATTTTAATTTTAGTTCATTTCTCTCATCTCATAATTGCTACACTCCAAATTTCAGTCGTATCCCTTTCTTTCTTTTTCTTTCCATCTTTCTTTCTTTCTATCTTTCTTTCTTCCTCTCTCCCTCCATCTGTTCCTTCGCACTTTCCTTCCTCCTTTACTTCTTCCTTCCTTTCCTTCCCTCCTTCCCTCTCTCCCTCTCTCCCTCCCTCCCTCCCTTTTTCCTTCCTTCCTTCCTTCCTTCCTTCCTTCCTTCCTTCCTTCCTTCCTTCCATCCTTTTTCCCTCCTTCCCTCCTTCCCACCTTCCCTCTCTTCCTCTCTTCCTTCCTTCCTTCCTTCCTTGCTTCTTTCCTTCCTTTCCTCTTTCTTTTCCTGATTTACTTTTCTTGTATGCCAGCCTTGAGCCTCCAACTCAGGGCCTAAACATTTTCCTTGGACTTTTTTTTGTTTGGTTTAGTTTTCTTAAGGCTAGCAATATACTACTTGAGTCACAGCTCAACTTGGGGCTTTTCTAATAGTTAATCTGAGAAAATAGTCTGACCAGCTTTTCTGCATAGGTTGGCTTTGAAGTGCAATCCTCAGGTCTCTGCCTCCCGAGGACCTAGGATTATAGGTGTGAGTCACAGGCACCCAACTTCTTCTTTCTATTTTTAAAAATTCAGTTCCAACAATAATCATTATTAGTTGATAACATACATGTCATATTTACTTACATTGTAAAGGAAACACAAGAAACAAACTAAAGCATACAAAACAAATGGATATGTTGATCTGAAACCCTTTATTACAACTACTGAAAGAAAATAATATATATATATAATAAAACAGAAAAATCAGAGCAAAAGTTATGTCTTCTCTGTACATATGAATATATATATATATATTTCTATATGCCTGTTCACATCTATCCATCTCCATACATCTCTTGCACCTTCCGGAGACTCCACATTCTAGTTAGTTTTTATCAATTCATCTTTTCTGTTCTGCTTTACCACACTTTTCTCAGAGTTGTTTCTAGGTTCCTTATTGAAGTTCAGAAATATAGGGTTTGAGGTCAAGAATTACTATACAGGAATGATAGGGCCGCAGATATCTTCAGGATTCTATTAATCTTATCACTTATTATGCAGCTCAAACATCCATGTATTACACTGGTTTCTTTTGCATTCTGTTATTTATTTATTTATTTATTTATTTATTTATTTATTTTCAGTAGTATGGCTTAAAATATGGGCCTGGGTGCTGTTCTTCAACTCTTCAGCTCAAGGCTAATACTCTGTCACTTGAGCCACAGCATCACTTCTGTTTATTGTTTTTGTTTTTGTTTTCTGTGTATGTGGTACCAAGGAGTCAAACCCAGGGCTTTGTGCATGCTAGGCAACCACTCTAACACTAAGCCAAACTCCTGGCTACTCCATTCTGTTTTTTAATAAATTACTTATTCTTCTTCATTAGGGTATGCATGTTAATTGTACAGAGTTAAACGTTACATTATTTTAATACATATATTTGTATGCATAAGTTGGTTTACTAATATCCTATTCACAACTACTCTTTATTGTATCCTATGTCATTTCTGGCTAGTCATCTTCCTTATTCTAAATAATCATTTCTCTACTTTCACTCCATTTTATTTTTTGAAAGATTTTATTAACACTGATTTTTACATCCTATTTCAAATGTCATGTCTAACAAACAAGTATTCAAGAAGGGAATCTCTGTGTACAATCACTAGCACATAGATTTTAGGCATAATTAAAATGAAGCTGAAGGTTTGTATTTCATAGATATATATCAATAGTGAGTTATCCATCTTGTATTGTTTGGATCTAATATTCAAAAATCAAGGAGACCTTATATGTTTTGTTTCTTTGATCTTGACTTATCTCACTCAACATGATTTGCTCTAGTTTCATCCACTTCCCAGAGAATGCCATTATTTTATCTTATCTGGTGGCTATATAGAATTCCATTGTATATATGTACCACATTTTTTGTATCCATTCATCTGTAGTCGGTCATCTGAGTTATTTCCATTGCTTGGCTATTGTGAATAGTACAGGGATGTACATGGCTGAGTAGGTGTCCTTATGACATCCTGGGTTGTGATGCTCAGGATAGATGCCCAGGAGTGGTATGGCAGGATTAAAGGGAAGGACTATTTTTTTGTTTTTAAGAAACCTCCAAACTGCCTTCCAGAGTGCCTGTACTAGTTTACACTCTCACTAGAAGGGCAATATGGTTCCTTTCTTTCCACATCCCTGCCAGCATTTGTCGTTGTCTGAGTTCAAAATATTGGCCATTCTGATTGGGGTAAGGTAGTATCTTAGGATTGTTTTTATTTGTGTTTCCTTTATAACCATGGAGGATGAGCATATTCTCATACGTTTCTTTGCCATTTTAACTCTTCTTTTGATAACTCTTGCCTGTTAAGTGATTGGTTTGTTGGATTTGGGGGGATTAGTTTATTGAGTTCCCTGTAGATATTGGATATTAAGCATTTGTCTGATGCATTATTGGTAAATATATTTTTCCAGTTGGTTGGTTGTCTTTCTTCTTTAGTAGCTATGCCGTTGTTCAGAAACATTTTATTTTTAGGTAGTCCCATTTATCGAATCTTTTTTCAATCTGTTGTGACCCTGAGAATCTGTTCAAGAAGTTTTTGCCTATGCCTGTGCGTTCTAGTGTCTTTCCTACTCGATCATGCAGTAGTTTCAGGTTTTTAAGTCTGATATTGAGATATCTGATCCATTTTAAGTTAATGTTTGTGGATGGCTACAGGCTGGGATCAATTTTTAGTTTTCTGCCTGTGGCTGCCCGGTTTTCCCAGCACCAGTACGTTAAGAGGCTGTGTTTAGTTCACTGTATATCTATGGCTCCTTTGTCGAATATAAGTTCCCTATAGGTATATCGTTTTATTTCTGGATATTCTATTCTGTTCCATTGCTATTATGGTTTATTTTTGTGCCAATACCATGCTGACTTTGTTATTATGGTTTTACAGTACAGTCTGAAGTCTGGTATTGTAATACCACCTGCATTGCTCTTTAAAAATCAGTGTAGATCTAAGATTCCACCTCACTCCAGTTAGAATGGCCAGGATCAAGAATACTAATAACAACAGATGCTGGAGGGGATGTGGCCAGGAGGGATCACTACTACACTCTTGGTGGGAGTGCAAACTCATTCAACAACTATGGAAAGCAGTATAGCAGTTCCTAAAAAGTCTAAACATAGAGCTCCCCTATGACCAAGCAATTCCACTACTTGCCATTTACCCAATCATCAGAAACAAGCACATACTAAATCCACCCGAACAACAATGTTCATTGCAGCACTATTTACCATAGCAAAGATATGGAACCAACTTAGATGTCCCTCAGTTGATGAGTGGATAAACAAGATGTGGTATTTGTACACAATGGAATTCTATGCTGCTGTCAGAAAGAATGACATTGCCCCATTTGTTAGGAAATGGAAAGACTTAGAAAAAATCATATTAAGGCAATAAGAGATCTTCCACCTAAGAAAGCCCAGGACCAGATGGATTCACAGCTGAATTCTATAAGGCCTTCAAAGCAGAGCTCACACCAACACTCCTCAAGCTCTTCAATGAAATTGAAAATGAAGGTTCTTTACCAAACTCATTCTATGAAGCCAGTATAACCCTCATCCCCAAACCAGACAGAGATTCATCAAAGAAAGGGAACTATAGACCTATATCTTTGATGAACATCGATGAAAAACTTCGATGAAAAAACATCGATGAAAAAGACTGGCCAACCGTCTACAACAATTATCAAAAAAACTACACACTATGATCTAACAGGATTCATCACAGGGAGGCAAAGCTGGTTCAACATACGCAAATCAATAATATAATTCAACACATCAATAGGAGCAAGGACAAAAATCAAATGATTGTGTCAATAGATGCAGAAAAGGCATTTGACAAGATCCAACACCCCTTTATGTTAAAAGCTCTGGAGAAACTAGGAATCCATGGAACATTCCACAATATAATAAAGGATGTGTATGACAAACCCACAGCTAGTATTATACTTAATGGCGAAAGCTTAAGCCATTCCCTCTAAAATCAGGAACGAGACAAGGATGCCTGCTCTCTCCACTCCTCTTTAATATAGTATTAGAATTCCTAGCCGGTGCAATAAGGCAAGAAGCAAGCATAAAGGGCATCCAAGTAGGGAAAGAGGAAGTAAAACTATCCCTCTTTGCAGATGACATCATTTGTATTTAAAGAATCTTATAGACTCTACTCCCAAGCTCCTTGAGCTGATTCAAAACTTTGGAAGGGTAGCAGGCTCTAAAATTAACCCTCAAAAATCAACTGCCTTCCTCTACGCCAACAGTGAGAGGAACGAGGCAACGATCAGGAAGGCAACTCCTTTTGCAATAGCCTCAAAGAAAATAAAGTACCTAGGAATTAGCTTAACTAAGAATGTAAAGGACCTTTTTGATGAAAACTTTAAAACCCTGAAAAAGGAAATTAAAGCAGAACTAAGGAAATGGAAAAACCTCCGATGCTCCTGGATTGGAAGAATCAACATCTTGAAAATGGCAATCTTCCCAAGGGCTATCTACAAATTCAATGCAATACCCATCAATATCCCAATGTCATTCTCTAAAGAAACAGAAGAGGCAATCCAAAATTTCATACAGAATAATAAAAGATTCTGTATAGCAAACACACTTCTTAGTAGAAAGAACAGCGCAGGAGGAATTTCAATACCAAACTTTAGACTCTATTACAGGGCTATAATTATCAAAACAGCTTGGTACTGGCATAAGAACAGGCCTGAAGACCAATGGAATAGAACTGAGGACCCAGATATTAAACCACAGATCTATGACCACCTAATCTTTGACAAGGGAGCCAAAAAAATAGAATGGAAGAAAGAAAGTCTCTTCAACAAGTGGTGCTGGCAGAACTGGATAAGCACCTGCAGAAGACTAAAGTTGGATCCTTCTTTGTCATCCTGCACTAGAATTAACTCCAAATGGATCAAAGACCTGGAGGTAAAACCTGACACACTGAAAACTTTACAAGAAGGAATAGGAGATACACTAGGCCTCCTTGGCACAGGGCGAAACTTTCTTAATAAGGACCAAGAATCACAACAAATCAGAGAAAGGCTGGATAAGTGGGACTGCATTAAACTGCAGAGCTTTTGTATGGCAAAGGACATAGCTAGTAAATTAATTAGGAAGCCTACAGAGTGGGAGAAGATCTACACCACCATACAGCTGACACAGGCCTCATATCTAAAACATATCAAGAGCTCAAAAATTTGAACGACTCTAAAACTAATCTCCAAAGTAACAACCATCCCATTAAAAAATGAGCCAAAGACTTAAAGAGTTTTCTCTGAAGAAGAAACAAAAATGGCCTATAGACACATGAAGAAATGCTCAACATCTCTGGTCATAAAAGAAATGCAAATCAATACAACTCTAAGATTCCACCTCTCTCCAGTTAGAACGGCCAGGATCAGGAAAACGAATAAGAACAGATGCTGGAGGGGATGTGGCCAGGAGGGATCACTACTACACTGTTGGTGGGAGTGCAAACTCGTTCAACCACTATGGAAAGCAGTATGGCAGTGCCTCAAAAGGCTAAACATAGAACTCCCCTATGACCCAGCAATTCCATTACTTGGCATTTACCCAACCATCCAGAAATAAGGGCATTGTAAATCCACTAACACAACAATGTTCATTGCATCAGTATTTACCATAGCAAAGATATGGAACCAACCTAGATGTTCCTCAATTGATGAGTGGATCAACAAGATGTGATTATTTAGACAGCATGGAATTCTATGCTGGTGTCAGAAGGAACGGCATTGCCCCATTTGTTAGGAAATGGAAAGACTTAGAAAAAATCATATTAAGTGAGTAAGCCAGACTCAAAGGAGCTTATGCTCAAAGGTTCCCCTCATTTATCATAATGAGTAGAAACCTTGGGCTGTAATAGCAGAGATTTGCAATAGAGCAAAACCTTGATACATAAGGCCATATAGTATGACGCTAATTGAAAGGACCTCTAGGATATTGAAACAAAAGCCATATAATGAATGATTGTTGACCTTAGTGTACTATGTTATCTCGCATCTCTTTTGCTGTCCCTTGGTTATATCGTGTTGTTACAGTATCTCACTTTGTGATCTGATATATTGGATGTATATGTATTTGGTTATTTGAAATTGAATAGGGAAGGGGGGAAAACCAAGATGCGGGGGTGGGGGCGAGGGTAATGGGGACCAAGACACGTGAAAGGGTATCAATGTATGTGAATTAATGCACCTTCTATGTGGCAAATTTCATGTAACCCTATTATTAATTACAATAAAAATTATTTAAAAAAAGAAAAAAATCATATTAAGTGAAGTAAGTCAGACTCAAAGGAACTTAGGCTTAATGGATTCCCTCATTTGTCATAATCAGTAGAAACCTTGGGCTCTCCTAGCAGAGATTTGCAATAGAAGAAAACCTAGATACAAAAGGCCATATAGTATGACGCTAAATGAAAGGATCTCTAGGATATAGAAACATGAGCTATATAATGAATGATTGTTGTCCTTAAGGTACTATGTTATCTCTCATCTCTTTTGCTGTCCCTTGGTTATCTCATATTGTTACAGTATCTCACTTTGTTACCTGATATATTGGATATATTTTTATTTGGTTATTTGAAATTGGATAGGGAAGAGGGGAAAAAAAGATGAGGGGTAGGGGTTGGGGGGAGGGAAATGGGGACCAAGACATGTGAAAGCGTATCAATGTATGGTAATTAATGCACCATCTATCTGGCAAATATCATGTAACCCTTCTATTAATAACAATAAAAATATATGAAAAAATCAGTGTAGATTCTTCATGTAAGAGAAACCATGTCCTAGAGGATTATATACAGAGTATCTTCAACTCAAGCTGAAGTAAAGTAGAAAAAACTGGAATATACTGAGGCAGGTTCTTTGGCTTCTTTGGCTTTCGATTTTGTGTGCTTACCTCCTGCCCACTACCAGATGAGGAAAGGGAAGCCCTGGCAGTGTTAACATGCCAAGCAGATAAGTGTGTGGTGTGAATTAGCAAGCATGATGTACGTAGGGTTTCCCAATTAAAGTAATTCCCAATGTGAAGTTGTGATAGTGGCATAAGACTTAATATTAATGAGATTCGTATTTCCTGAAGCTAAATGAGGAAGGTTTAGAACCCTGGGATGTAATTCAAACTTTTGCAATAGCATGTGAGATTTTGCCTAAGATTTAAAAATAGCAATGAGAAAAAAGTTTAAAAACAGTACAATGAAGTAACAAATGCAATGTATAAATCTACACAACATGAAAATAAAGCGTTATGAATTTTATTGCATGATTACTTGGTACCTGACACTTTTTGTAGTCCCCCAAGTTCATTAATTGGTTGACTTCTTTATTGAATTCTGCAATCCACTTTTCTTTTATTTCATTCTCCTTCTCCACTGTTATTTTTCCTTACAGCACAATGATGCCTACCTGATACATTGTGTTGTATTTTATGGTGGTCTGTCTTTTTCTACTAGAACAAGGGACCCTCTACAGGGTCTTTTTCTTTTCGCATATGTAGTAGCATGGATTATACAGCAATAACAACTAAATCACAATGAATAAAAAACTGTGAAGTTTATTTTTTCATAATATAATCATTCACATCATAAACTTCCTGAGTTTGTAAGTGATGCATCAGGCATGAATCCAGGGTTATATAGATTTCCTTTGAATATTTGATTGCTTGATCATAAAGGCTGGGGAAAGCAAAAGTGATAAATTGCTCTGTTGAGCTTATGACATACCAAGAAACGACGTTTGTCACTTTCACTCAGGTTTCCTAGAAGAAAGACTGTCAAAATGGCCATGCTTGATTTCAGCGGTGAAATTTCCTCAAAAAATTCTACTGTGGTGCACAGAACAGGGTTTTCTATGTATCTGAACTTGATAGTTGTATTCCAAGTATGGGTGCAGAGAAGAGTAAAGGGATATTTATATCTATGTAATAACTATCATCATAATCCTTCTCATAAAAAAGAAAATGGAAGGGCAAGGGGCTATATCAGGGAAAAAATGTGGAATGTCAAGTCAATTGCTATTTTATAATCTTGATGCTAAAGGTCTAATCTGATAACTTAATAAATGTTAAGTCCCTTTGCTGAGATTCAGTTTTCTCATATGATATCTGTTGTTAGGCACACCTGCATGTTTTATTTAAAATGTCTTCATTAAGGTAGGTGCCAGTGGCTCATGCTTGTAAGCAATCCTAGCCACTCAGGAAGCTGAGAGAGGATCACAATCAGAAGCCAGCCATCCTGGTCAGGAAAGTTTGTGAGACTCTTATCTCCAGTAAACTAAAGTAAGGAAAAAGTTGGTTGAAGGATTACCAGAAGTACAAAAGGGACTTTAGGACAGCAGCCAGGCCCTGAGTTCAAGCCCCAGGAGAGGCAAAAAAAAAGAAAGATTTAAAGAAAAAAAAAGCAAAAAGGCATCAATAATCCAGAGGGAAGTCATACTTTATTGGGTTTATCTCTAATACTCCTTTTTAAAAGGCTTTTACTATATGACAGTTTACAGAAGTGAAGGAAGGCATTGGGCCTAAATGCTAAAGAAGGAGGTACAGATTATTTATAGTAGAAGAAAATAGAAGTTCATTCTCTTTAAATTAATTATTTATGAGATTTTTTTCTGTAAGGATGCAAGTATACATATTTTTTCTATTATAGAATTGTCAGAATGTGATTTTAATAATTTATAAGCCTGGGGAATGTAAGACTTTGAAACATGCTGTATGTGTCTTTAAAAACAAAAAACATGTGAACATAGTGTTTTAGATTTTGTTGAGAGAAAATTCTTTAAAGAAAAGGTTGGTGCTGATAAATAAAAATACTCTGCAGGTGTGGAAAATTGAACAACCATGTACCCATGAGCCAAATATAATAATGGATCTCAATCTTGAGTAATCACAGTTGGAAGTAAAATTTTAGCTTCACACCGGTAACAGCTAGTCAAGTTATTAAAATAAATTAAAGATAAATTTATCAAAGTGATATCAAAACATTATAGATCACATTGACTTCTAATTTTAAAGTATAAACATATTTTGGGATTAAATATTCTAAAAGTATTCACTGGTCCTATAAATATTCTCTGAAGGTATGTAATAGGGTAAAAAGTTAAGCCAAAAATACAATAGAAAGTTATACTGTAAATAAGATATGTCTTGAAATTATCAAATTTTGTCTAGTATATGTGAAAAACGACCAAGGCTTTCCTAAGAGTTATGTTTGGAGATATACATTCTGGTGTGTCTATAGAAAGAACCTAAAACAAAATTGTGAGTTTTTAGAAAAATATTAGAGTTTATTTTTCACATTTGTCAGTTTAATAGACCAATGGATAACAGAGATACCTCATATTTTCCTGTATGCTTTCCCTTTTTGGGAAAAATTACTGAAAGTTTTATTCAACTTGTATTTCTCACATATATAATGCGATATAATATGCCCCTTTAAAACTACAGTTTCAATACTATTTATTAGTTATATAAAATATATATTAGTTATATTTTAGGCCTTAATAAAATAAACCAACATTCATAGTCTGTCTAGGATTAAATATATGGAAATTGATGAGAAAACAGTCTAAATTGTCAGTATATTTTTCTTGACTAATTTTTTTTAAAGACAAAAGATTCATCATCTTTGTGTCCTTTTTATCTTTAATGAAACTGTAGGAAAAATGCACAGTAAGCTTATTTAGGATATTTGTCAATGGGCAAATTCATTATCTACAGAGAAGAAAATTCATTATTGTTTATAGATTGCATTTTTGGATCCTAAAGTGCATCTAAACACACATGAACAAATTGTTGGAGCTCATAAATTAAATTAGTTTGACTGATTTACCTATACCTGGTAAACAGTTGTGTTTTATATATGAACAAAACATTTACATGAGACATAAGTTAACACTTACATGAGAAAGAAAACATCTGTAAACAAATTTATAGGTATTTATAATGTGTAATACTTTTTGGCAATCTATAAAACAATTGAGCTAAAGAAAACAGATTAGAGGAAAATATCATTAGACATAATTTCAGTTCTTTCCAAATTAGTTGATAGTTAATGAATTTCAGTCATGCATCCAACAAGTAAAATATTTTTGAAAAATTTGTCAGATAATGCTGAAATTTACAGAGAGATGAGGACAAAGAAGAAATTTTATTACCATAGTTTGTAAGTACTATAAACTTTTCATATTTAGTAAAATGCCTTATTGGCAGGAAAAAGAGGCAAACATTAAATACAGCAGAAAGTTCATAAACTCTCCAGCAGCTTTTGAGTCATAGAAATTATAGTATACATGTAAAATATTCCTTTCCTAAAGTTTCTTACTTAACAGGATATACATATATATATATATATAATTAAAGAATATAAAAGAATTAATCAGTAACACCATGAATATAAATATACATCAAATAGAGTGAAAATTAAATGTGGTTGAAAGGGTCTAGGTATATAGAACAAAATGTGCATGTTTTCAGATCCTTTCAACTCTACCCAGATTTCAATTAACATTTGGCAAACATGCGCAAGTATCTGAAACAGCAACATAAAAATAAAAAGAAGTAAATTTTGAAGGGTACTAAAAGGATATACACAAGTTGCTGTGGGATGATTTTTTAATGTCAATGGTCATTATATTTATTCATGGAATCTTGTTCATTCATAGGAGAAATGACCAATCACTTTAGGAAGTCGTCTTGTTTAAAATAAAATATGCAGAGTACAAGAACTAATTTCATACTCCTAAATGCTGATCTGTAGTTAAGGAATTTGGCACAAAAATCTTTTCTAATATTTGTTCTAATATTCATAGATCATATGAAACAATCTATAAAGTGATAATACTTAATAAGTGATTTTTATCCATTGTGATTTCTTTTTTTATTGTGATTAATAGAAGGGTTACATTATATTCACCAGATAGAAGGTGCATAACTTCACAAACATTGATACCCTTTCTTATGACATAGTCCCCATTTACCTCCCACCTTCCCATTGATATTGAGAGTTAGGATTGAGAAATATTTATTAGTTCCTGCCATTTTACAAGCTTTCATTAGGGCCTGTGTCTTGACAGTTCTTGTGGTACTTAGATGGTATGATTTTTAGGTGACATTTCTTTCTCTGCATTACATTTGTGTTGGTTTTCAATGTGTAGAACGTCTTTAAGAATTTTCTGTAATCTTGGTTTGGTTGCTACGTAATGTTTAAGGTTTTCCCTGTGATTTCTTTTGTGAAAAGGTTACTGACTGAAAAGAAAATTTAGAAGATATTTCTCTGTGTTTTCAGCCTATCTGAAAGCAACTCAATGATAATAAAAATATTTATCCACAATATTTTGCTTTCTTTCCTGTTATTCTCACTCATTTTTACCATTGGTCACTTCTTTTGTGGGTCATGGGGCTTGGACTCTGGGCCTGGGTGCTGTCCCTGAGTTCTTCAGCTTGAGGCTACTGCTCTACTCCTGAGCCAAAGCCCCATTTCCCCTTTTCTAGTGATGAATCGGAGATAAGGGTCTCATGGTCTTTAGTGCTCAGGCTGGCTTTGAACTGTGAACCTCAGATTTCAGCCTCCTAAGTAGCAAGGATTACAGGCATGAACCACTGTGCCCAGTTTTTTTTTTCTTATTTCTATAAGATGTTTTAAATTGTAGCTTTTACCATCTTCTTTTGTGTATGTTAATTTAGCATTAACTATTTTATTAGTCTCAAATTGATAGTTTTTAATGTACTCTGTGGCTTTCCCTCTAAAAGTAAATACTCTTTGGTAAATTTCTTTAGTAAGCAGGTGTTAGGGTTTTCCAATCTCAAAGTGACAGTCACCCCGTTGCAATCAATTCTCAAAGAGTATGCAAGGAAAACACAACATCTGCAGATTAACTTAAACTTGCCTGATAGGATGAAGCAGGTGCTCGTATTAGCATTTCAAAAGGTAGAGAAATCATCTGCAGAAACTTGATTTACAGTAATTTTAACTTGATTTATTCTTCATTATAAGTAAGTGCACTACCCAAGAGATATGTGAATCATGCTACTTAGTGAGATAAACATACTTAGAATATTATGATCTTGCAGAAAATGTGTTTTTACTTTCCAACAAGGCAGTTTAGAAATCATTAGCTCCTTTCCATTTTAAAAATAAGGTTATGTTAATCTGTCAAGCAAAAATTTTCTGCCTATAGGGTTATAGGATGATGTATTTCTGGGGAAAATAGACTTCTGAAGATGACTTGCTATGAGGTTTCTTCAATGTACTTGAAAGAAATTTTAATACTGGTGAGGCATATATGTAAGGAACATAATGTATAAAATGTAAGCAGAGCAACATTAAAATTTCAATATCAAACTATTTTATGGAATAATGATATGACAATATGTACACTTGTGTAATATATGCACTTAATATGTCATAAATTACATAGCATGTATTTTATATGACTATATTTTCTATGTTACATAATATTTATATGTGAATATACCTAGTAAATGTTAGAAAATGATTTTAATAATTTATTGTTACTATTTTTTCATATATTTTTATTGTAATTAATAGAAGGTACATTACTTCGCAAATATTGATACCCTTTCTCATGTCTTGGTCCCCAAAGTCCCCATGGTCGCCCATCCCCCCACTCATCTTGATCTCCACCTTCTCTCTCCTATTTCAAATAACCAATTAAGCATATATAAAATATATCAGATAAAAAGGTGAAATATTGTAACAATAGGAGATAACCAAGGGACAGCAAAAGAGATGAGAGATAACATAGTACATTAAGGACAACAACGACTCATTATATGGCTTTTGTTTCTATGTCCTGGAGGTCCTTACATTTAGCCTCATGCTATATGGCCTTATGTGTCTAGGTTTTCTTCTATTGTAAATCTCTGTTAGGAGGGCCCAACGTTTCTACTGATTATGACAAATGAGGGAAACCATTGAGTCTATGTTCCTTTGAGTCTTGCTTACTTCACTTAATATAATTTTTCTAAGTCTTTCCATTCTTATAAATGGAGCAATGTCATTCTTTCTGACAGCAGCATAGAATTCCATTGTGTATAAATACCACATCTTGTTGATCCATTCATCAACTGAGGGGCATCTGGGTTGGTTCCATATCTTTGCTATGGTAGATGGTGTTGCAATGAACATTGTTGTGCTAGTGGATTTAGTCTATCCTTGTTTCTGGAGGATTGGGTAAATGCCAAGTAGTGGAATTTCTGGGTCATAGGGGAGCTCTATATTTAGTCTTTTCAGGAACTGCCATACTGCTTTCCTTAGTGGTTGAATGGCTCCCTTATCAAAGATTAGGTGACCATAGGTCTGTGGGTTAATGTCTGGGTCCTCAGTTCTATTCCATTGGTCTTTAGGCCTGTTCTTGTGCCAGTACCAAGCTGTTTGGGTCACTATAGCTCTGTAATAGAGTGTAAAGTTTGGTATTGAAATTCCTCCTGTGCTGTTCTTTCTGATTAGAATTGTTTTTGATATATGGGGTCTTTTATTGTTCCATATGAAATTTTGGATTGCCTCTTCTATTTCTTTAAAGAATGACATTGTAATATTGATGGGTATTGCGTTGATTTTGTAGATAGCCCTTGGCAAGATTGCCATTTTCATGATATTGATGCTTCCAATCCAGGAGTATGGGAGGTTTTTCCATTTGCTCAGTTCTTCTTTAATTTCCTTTTTCAGGGTTTTAAAGTTTTCATCAAAAAGGTCCTTTACATTCTTAGTTAATTCCTAGGTACTTTATTTTCTTTGAGGCTATTGCCAAAGGAGTTGCTTTCCTGATTGTTGCCTCATTCCTCTCACTGTTGGCACAGAGGAAGGCAGTTGATTTTTGAGGGTTAATTTTATACCCTGCTACCCTTCCAAAGTTTTGAATCAGCTCAAGGAGCTTGGGAGTGGAGTCTGTAGGGTTCTTTAAGTACAGAATCATGTCATCTGCAAAGAGGGAAAGTTTTACTTCCTCTTTCCCTATTTCGATGCCCTTTGTGCTTGCTTCTTGCCTTATTGCTCTGGTAAGGAATTCTAATACTATGTTAAAGAGGAGTGGAGAGAGTGGGCATCCTTGTGTCGTTCCTGATTTTAGAGGGAATGGCTTTCAGGTGTACAAAACATTTTGATCAAGATGTTAATTTATGCGTCAATGCCTCTTGAACAATGTTTTGAATCATTTTTCCTAGAAATTATTTCGATGTCTATAAGTAATACCATTTCTGTTATTTTATTAAAAATTAGTATATAATTTTATGCACAGTATTCACTTGTGTACACAACTGATGAATGTAATAAATTATACATTTTAAAATAGTATGTTGCATGATAATGTATACAACTTTACATAATCCATCCATGAACTAAAAAAATTATTCTGAATTATACTTATCTGAATCAGTGCTTTTTTTCTATGGATAGGAATATCTTTCAGCTCTTTGCTTTTATATTTTTATATATTTTATATAATCATATTGATCTTATACTGTTTTTATATTTGTATTTTTGACTGGTTTAACTTTAGTCCTGGAACAGCATTCTGCCACTTGAGCCACAATTTCAGGCCATTGGATTTTTTTTTTTATTGTCGGGATAATGTATAGGGAGAGTATAGTCATATTCTTCATCTAGTAGGTCCATTTCTTTTCCCACAAGATACCCCTTCTCATGTTTTTGTCCCCATTTCTCCTCCCAATCTTCCTTCCCTTCCTATTTCAAATAAACAAATAAACATATATACAATATACCAGGTACTAAAGTCAGATACAGTAACAAATCAGATTAACTATAAGGGCATAAAAAGAGAAAAGAAATAACATAGTACATTAAGAAAAACAGTCACACAAGATAAAGCTGTTGCCCATTGGATTTTAGCAGGTTATTCATGATATGAAATTTCACATACTTTCCTGCCTGTGTTGGCCTAGACTGTCACTCCCTGGATCTCAGCCTCCTGAATAGTTCGATTACAGAGTGAGCTAGTGGCACTTGGCTTATCTTTACTTTTTGGATTCATGAATTATTTTAAATTGAATACATTTGGACAGACTGTTGTTGTATGATATTTACTCTGCCTTAATAGTATTCATGAATTATATAGAAATTATTATGCCTTAAAGATAGTCCTGCATTTTAGCCTACATGAGGAACCAATCTAATTTCATGAAATATTTTATTGCTATCAGTACAGAAATTGTCATGATTATTATCACATATGAAAATCTCCAAGATTTACTCCAAGTTGCCAAAGTTTAAATACATTCGAATGCACATAACATAAAGGATAACAAAGTGTATTCATTGTGCACGTTATCTACTAAGTGTTGTAAGTGAATTAAATATAGTTGAGGACCAGACTGAGACATTTTTGCGTTGAGTTTAATCAATAATCTGTATGTCTTGTCAACCTGGTGAATGGAAGCTCATTGTTTGCCATACATTTATAGAACACAGATAACAAACTGCAAGAATTTCAGGTCATTGACTGCCTCTGTCTCTCCTCTTGGGTAAGAGGAGAGTGGAAAGTACTGAACAGTGATGGTTTCATTCATTAAAGTTTTAAGGATTTGTTCTCTCAAAAACACCATGGCCATAAGTGAACCTCAGTCCATTCAGGATTGCTTTAATCTTTGTCTGAAAATACAGTTTATCATCTGAACCAATTAAATTCTTTTTTTTCATATTTTTTATTGTAATTAATAGAAGGGTTACATGATATTTGCCAGATAGATGGTGCATTAATTCCCATACATTGATACCCTTTCACATGTCTTGGTCCCCATTTCCCTTCCCCCACCCCCACCCCTCATCTTGTTTTCCCCTGTTCCCTATCCAATTTCAAACAACCAAATACAAATATATCCGATATATCAGGTAACAAAGTGAGCTACTGTAACAATATGAGGTTAACTTTTATGGCCAAAACAAAGACTACCTACAACATAAAACTGATGGCAGAGATCTAGCCTTGTAGCAATTGTGAGGCTCCAAATTGAAAACCTCATACTACTAGAACTTACAAATGAAACACCAGTGATTGTGCCACACTTGTACATCTGCCTGCCAACAAAATGCAGTGTTGGTTTGTTCTCCTGCACAGACTGTCTGCCTGTAGCTATCCTGATGCATTACATCACAGAGTAAATGCAGAAGCAGTATGTGTTTGTAGTTTACTTTTTGTATTCATGGTGCTAAAAGATGTCAAGATTTTCTTTTGGAAGGAGGAATTACTAGTTTGGGAAATGCAACTTACATCCCAATGGTGATATTGGATGTACATTTTTTAGAAATATCTACTTCACTTTTTCTTTAATATTTTAGGAAACACCTTTTCTCACATCTTCTGTTTCACAACAAAGCTCATGTTTCATCTGCTGTCTCATTTTAGTGCTTGCTCACATTTTTTGAAAAAGTCAGTCATGGCTTCATGAAGGTAAAGCTATGAGAGAGCAGAGATCTTCCATGGGGAAACTAAGAAAATGTGATGGGAAGGAAGAATCCAGATTAGGCAGAGCACAGCAAAGCCCTTGGGCAGTATGTAAACACACTGCTTCCCAGTGCACTGAAGGGTATAAGTGGAATAAATGAGATTTATGTTTTTAGAAGGTAGCTATTCAGTCTGTAAAAAAAGAAAAACAAAGCACATCTTCAGAAAAGCCAATTCAAAGAAAACAACAGGAATCGAATATAACTCTGAGAAGGAAAAGGAGAATCTTTGCCTGGCTTTTGCATTGTCTATTGTTTGTCCTGATAGATTCATACATAGAGCCATGTGCTTAATATTGACTCAAGTCTTTTAAGGTGAATTATCTAAGATCCTCTGATATTAATGGCATTTGGTCAAGTAGGTAATGATTTGAACAAATGATGACAGAATGGATGCTCATACATGTATTATACATTATCATCTTAAAGGCTATTTCACACATTTTTTGCTCGTGTGTTTGTTGTATTTTTTGTTGTTGGTCATAGGGCTTGAATTCATGGCTTATGTGCTTGTCCCTGAGTTTGTTTTTGCTCAAGGGTATTGCTCTACCACTTTGAGACAAAGTAATTTCAATGTTCTGGTGTTTAATTGGAGATAACAGTCTCATGGACTTTGCTGTCTGGGTGGGCTTTGAACCTAGATCATCAGATCTCACCCTTCTGAGTATCTAGGATTATAGGTGTGAGTCACCAGCATGGCCTTGCTTCACTTTTATTTACTTTTTATTTTGTTAGCAGCAGGCTTGAACTCAGAGCTTCCAAAAATTGAAACCAAGAGGATTTCGTTTGTTTGTTTGTTTGTTTTGTCTTTATTGCTGTTTTTTTTTGTGTGTGTGCCTTTTGCCTTATATGTCATTTTATCTGATTTGGGGAGGGTGAAGGGGGAGAACAGAAATGGTGGGAACAAAGAGTGATTTAAGACAGCAATGAAGTCATTAGACACTGTGTTGAAATGAATCATATGCCTAGCATGTGGGGGCCGAGAGGGAAAATGCTGAAAAAGCAAGGGAATAGGTGACATTGTTCGAAAGGAAATGTTGATACTTACAGACAATGGGATTATGTTGCCATCAGAATGAATGATATCCCCACATTTCTAAGGAAACGGAAAGGCTTGGGAAAAAAATCACATTAAGCAAAGTATGCCAGACCAAAAGGAACATAGGCTACGTGGTTTCCCTCATTTGTAATAATTAGTACATATCTAGGACTCTCCTAACAGAGGATCACAATAGCTCAAAAGATATGTACATATGACCATATAGAATAAGGCTAAGCAAAATGTACTCTAGGCTATGGAAACAAGAGGTTCATCTTTGTGATTGTTGTTCTTAATGTTATTTCTTTTCTCTTTTGTTGCCCTATAGTTAAATCTCATGTGGTTACTGTATCTGACTATTATTTTGTATCTGAATTTATTATCTGGTATATTGTATATCTGTTGATTTGTTTATTTGAAATAGAGAAGGGAAGGGGAAATCAAGATGATTGGGAGGGGTTGGGGTGGAAACGAGGACAAAAACATGAGAAGAGGTAAAGTTTCAAAAAATAATGCATCAATTACCGGACAAATGTAGCTGTAACCCCCTCGCTGCGTTATCCCAACAGTAAAATACAATTCAAAAAAGAAATCTGATAAATACCTAACTTAACTAACAGTAACCCCTGGGTATATCACCTTTATAATAACAATTAAAAATACCTCCTCCTCTCCCTCTCCTCCTTCTCCCTCTCCCTGTCTCTCCTCATCATCCTTCCCCTCCTCCCTCTTTCTCTCCTCCTTTCTCCTACCTCCCCTGCACAATGGATCCACTTCTTTTTTTTTCTTTTATATTTTTTATTGTAATTAATAAAAGGGTTACATGATATTTGCCAGATAGATAGTGCATTAATTCACATACATTGATAGCCTTTCACATGTCTTGGTACCCATTACCCTCCCTCCCACCCACCCCCGTCTTGGTTTTCCCCCCTTCCCTATCAAATTTCAAATAACCAAATACAAATAAATTCAATATATCAGATAACAAAGTGAGATACTGTAACAATATGAGATACCCAAGGGACAGCAAAGGAGATGAGAGAAAATACAGTACATTAAGGACAACAATCATTCGTTATATGGCTTTTGTTTCAATATCCTAGAGGTCCTTTCAATTAGCTACATACTATATGGCCTTATGTATCAAGGTTTTGCTCTATTGCAGATCTCTGCTACTAGAGCCCAAGGTTTCTACTGATTATGACAAATGAGGGAAACCATTGAGCCTAAGTTCCTTTGAGTCTGGCTTACTTCACTTAATATGATTTTTCCTGTCTTTCCATTTCCTAACAAAGGGGGCGATGTCGTTTTTTCTGACAGCAGCATAGAATTCCATTGTGTACAAATACCACAACTTGTTGATCCACTCATCAACTGAGGGATATCTAGATTGGTTCCATATCTTTGCTATGGTGAATAATGCTGCAATGAACATTGTTGTGCTAGTGGATTTAGTATGCCCTAGATTCTGGATAGTTGGGTAAATGCCAAGTAGTTGAATTGCTGGGTCGTAGGGGAGTTCTATGTTTAGCCTTTTGAGGCACTGCCATACTGCTTTCCATAGTGGTTGAATGAGTTTGCACTCCTACCAACAGTTTAGTAGTGATCCCTCCAGGCCACATCCCCTCCAGATTTTGTTATTATTCGTTTTCTTGATCCTGGCCATTCTAACTGGAGTGAGGTGGAATCTTAGAGTTGTTTTGATTTGTATTTCTTTTATGACCAGAGATGTTGAGCATTTCTTCATGTGTCTATAGGCCATTTTTGTTTCTTCTTCAGAGAAGACTCTCTTTAAGTCTTTTGCCCATTTTTTAATGGGATGGTTGTTACGTTGGAGATTAGTTTTGGAGTGATTCAATTTTTTGAGTTGTTGATATATTTTAGATATGAGGCCTTTGTCGGTTGTTTGGTTGGTGAAGATCTCCCACTCTGTAGGCTTCCTGATTAGTTTACTAGCTATGTCCTTTGCCATACAAAAGCTCTGCAGTTTAATGCAGTCCCACTTATCCAGCCTTTCTCTGATTTGTTGTGATTCTTGGTCCTTATTAAGAAAGTTTCGACCTGTGCCAAGGAGGCCTAGTGTGTCTCCTATTCCTTCTTGTAAAGTTTTCAGTGTGTCAGGTTTTACCTCGAGGTCTTTGATCCATTTGGAGTTAATTCTAGTGCAGGGTGACAAAGGAGGATCCAAGTTTAGTTTTCTGCAGGTGCTTTACCAGTTCTGCCAGCACAACTTGTTGAAGAGGCTGTCTTTCTTCCATCTATTTTTTTGGCTTCCTTGTTTTTACTGATAATGACAATGACTTGTGACCTTTTTGCTCAGCCTCGTATCCCTCTTTGAGTCTTCCTGTCTTATACTCCAAGTAGCTAGTATTTCAGGCATGTGCCCATGGCTCTCAGTTAAGATAGAATTTCAGTTTATATTAAGAAAGCATTGTCCTTTAATAAAAATCAAGAATTGTGTTGACATCATTGCATTAATACTCTATGTGATTAATTTGTTTTGACTTTGAAATTGTAACTTTATCCCTGGAAATGTTTTCTCTCCTGTAAAAATTTCTGGCAGTTTGAATAGACCAAATAAGCTTTCTTAATTCCTAGGACTTGTGAATCCTACATTATCTGGCAAAGTGTTAGTGTGTACTTAATGAAGTTATGAATCTTGGCTGATGTCTCCCTGAATTACCTGGGTCCGCAATGCACTCACAAATACATTTAGGCCTTAGACATTTCAGGATGACATCTTTTGTAGTGTAGAATAGTCACAGATGTACACAGAAGGGAATGTATGCTAAGGAGAAATAAATCCTCAGTTCCTCAGAAAGCCACAGAATCTCTGGAATGGGCATTTTTCCCCATTCTGCTGTCCCATGCGCTGATGCTTTTTTCTCTGAATCTTTCTTTCTTTCTTTCTTTCTTTCTTTCTTTCTTTCTTTCTTTCTTTCTTTCCTTCCTTCCTTCCTTCCTTCCTTCCTTCCTTCCTTCCTTTCTTCCTTCCTTCCTTTCTTCCTTCTTTCTTTCTATCTTTCTTTGTATTTTTTTGTCTGTTGTGGGGCTTGAACTCTGGGCCTTGGCATTGTCCCTGTGCTTTTCTGCTCAAAGCTACCACCCTACTCCTGGCCAAAGTGCCATTTTAGATTTTGTAGTGGTTAATTGGAGATAAGTGTCTCATGGTTTTCAGTGCCTGGGCTGGCTTTGAACCTCCATCCTCACATCTTAGCCTCCTAAGTAGCTAGGATTATAGGCATGAACCACCTAGCCCAACTTCTCTGCATCCTTTTAAAAGCTATAACCTTTGTCATTCAATAAGCCTTGAGTGTTAGAAGTCATATTTTCACGTAATTAACCATAAATGTAAGCCTTTAGTGAGTTCCAGGAGTTGAAGAAAATTACTGAGCTTCTGTGTCTGAGGACCCAATTCTTCCAGGAAACTGTATCTGTACCGATGACTAGTCTTGCATAGAAATTAAAATTTCATTCCAGTAAGCTCATAGCTATGGTCATGGTTGCTTTAGAAGATTCTCTGTGACAACAAAAGTGACAAATGAAACTTTTAAATATTTCTGAATTATTCTCTATTCATTCTTCTTGTATATTTTCACCTGAGCCTCAATAATTAACTGTGGATGAAATTATATTTGAGCATCATCTCAGATGCTTACAGGTAGGCAAAATGAGGTATAGAAGTGCCAAATGTCAGTGTTGAATCCCATATGGTATCATGACAAGAGAAACAAGTGTAGGAGTTACAAGAACCTGTACCCTAATCACAGAACTGCTGACATTTTTCCTTTTATCTTCAGTGAAATTTCTTCACATCCTTATACCTATCTTATTTAACAAAATAGCTCAACAATGTATTTTCTTTATAAATATATTATCTATAATATATATGAGAAACACCATGAATTATGCAGATGGCCAAAACTATTATTTGTAGATAAGTGATAAGCATATTTTATAAACTTGAAAGTGTTATATAGAATTGCATTTCAATCAGATGGATTTTTTATCTGTGCAAAGAAAAGAAGCTTATCCAGTGAAGTGGAGACTAAAGAAAGAGGATGGAAGCAATCGTTTGATATCTCAAATCACAACTTAAGGAAGCATGATGGCCTTTTGCTGAGAAGCAGTAGGATGGATCTCAGCTATTTCTCTTGTGAGAAAAATTATGATACATTTTAGAGGAAAGATAAATTTTGAAAAGAATCAAGAGGTGCCAAAAATTAGACAAAAAGTGACAAAGAAAAGACAAAAGAAAACAATGAATTATATTTTTCTGAAATTGTTCTGAATCACATTTTATTTTTTGAAAATACTCACTTGCAAAGCTCTAGATTTGTGCACATGTACTTTAAGTCATTTGCTCTTCTCTTTCTAAGAGGATGCTTAATACCCCCACCCAATTTATTAAAAACTGAGCTTTTTCTGTAAGAGAGTAAGAGTAATTTCAAAATCACGTTTAAAGATTTACCCACTAAGGTGATATGTTTAAATAGAATGAATGATGCTTAAAGTTCTAACAATAGTAGATCTAAATATGCACAACCAATCTAGACATGCATATCTCCTGCTTTTCTTTATTGAATGGGAGGAATAAAAATTTCACCTAAAATATGAATTGTTTCAATAAATCAGTTCATACTGAAAACTTTAAATGTAAGATCACTAATATAAAATATTTCTACAGATATTTATTTTTAAATATAATTATCCTTGCCGGAATTATTATTCCCATTCACGGTTGAAAGTAAGACACTGTACTCAGAAAAAAAATATACAAGCTGTGTTTAAATTGTTGGAAAAAACACTGACCTATCATTATTGGTATAGTATCCTTATTTCTTTCTTTTTTTTTATTTAGTCTCATCCTATATGCCCATATATACATAGCTTTTTTTTTTTTTTTGCCAGTCATTGGCTTGAGCTCAGGGCCTGAGCACTGTCCTTGGACTTTCTCAAGGCTAGAGCTCTACTACTTGAGCCTCAGCACCATTTCTGGCTTTTTTTCTATGTATGTTGTACTGAGGAATCGAACCCGGGTCTTCGTGCATGCTAGGCAAGCACTCTACCACTAGGCCAAACTCCTGGCCAAGTAGTATCGTTATTTCTTGAAGTGTGTTACACTAATGGAATAATGCCCAATGATAATGTGCTGACTGAGTAAACTTTTTTAGCTAGAACTATACTTATCTTTTGGCTATAAGAACTATTAATAAAGTATAATGACTTTAAAAGTTATGAAAATAAATATCTTAGAAGAATGGGAAGCTACTTTATTCACTAAATGCATTAGTAGTGCACTTTATATTCTCTTAGAGTTCTCCAAAAGATCCAACTTCATTATCCCTTAAATGACTAAATCAAGGTCAACACCAAGTTTTATTTTTCTACAGTAAATTTAAGGAAAAAAAGAATTAAAGGCCACAGAAAAAGTATGTTGCTGAATCTAATTATTTATGAGAATATCCAGTAAGTAATATGCAAGACTGATACATATTTGATTTTATTAACATGTGTAATATGGATATGTACATGTACCTGTGTATAATGTATGTGTACATGCATGTGTATGTCTACTCTTGAAACTACACAGAAGCCATGGATTATAGTCTAGCAATCTTCTCCAGGGTCCTTCTTTGGAACAAATAGTAATGAAAACATTGTTTCTATTACTTTGTGTTCCATTTGTCTTTTTCATGGTTCTTCTATGTTACCTTGTTTTTTCCTGGGGTGAAGTCTTCACTCACTGCCCTCAGAGTCCTGCATTTTCTTATCTGGAATAATCTCTATTATAGTGAAACCCAACTTCTTCTAGAACACTTACTACCACCCTGAGGTTACATGTTCTGTATTTCAAGTTGCCTGTTCACATTTTAAATTCAGTGGCAGGACAATTTCCCCTGACATGGGTTTTCATTTCCAAACAGATTATCAGTAGCAGCTATGTGTTATATTTATCTGCCTCCTTTTATTTTTGCTGTCTCCCATCTTTAATCCTATGTTTCTCTCATGTTTCAATTTTTTCTAAATTTCTCATTTCTGATATTTTCCCTTGTACTATACTTTACGTACCTATTATTGTTTCTGAAAATTTATGCACAGCAAATTTTATTATGGTCCATGGGAAACAAAAAGTTAGGCTGTAAACTGGTCAATGTGCCCATCATAATCTAGACGGATGCTTGTAAATGAATATGGAAAAAGTGAATATTGAAAACTTGAAAGCATTTAATCCATATCTCCAGGAAAAATTTAAATATGTCAATCATTCTTTATTTAAAGACCATTTCTACTCATTTTCTGTGAGCTTCCTTTTTATTTCATATGGTTATTAATTATTTGTTGTATTATTTCTTTTATTTATTTCTAAGAATTCCATATATTTGAAAGATTATTCCTACTTACCATTCAGGCACATATAGAATTATTTTGGTATCATTTGATTTGTGATATGCAAGCTTTTAAAATTTAGGTACAATTATACATCTTCAGTATTTTATCATATTTTCTTCAAGTCTTTCCCTGTTTCTCTTGTTTTTAATGTGTAATTTTGATTCTAAGCTTGCTTATCAAACTATAGGTTTGATTTATACTTAGGATTTGATGTTTGTTTGCATGACTCTCAGTTTTCAAAATATTTTACTTACAGAGCAGAAATCTGAGCTCTATTAATTAGGATGCTGTGTCTGACACACTGAAATAAACCTGTGTAGATGTTGGACTTTATGAATTTCTTTGGGATCGATTTGTCTTTTCAGGCATTACTTGCATGATGCTTAAGGTGAGTTAATGTTTCTGAGCCCCAATTAAATAGATATTATATTTAATATACAGGTATAACACTATGAAAGAAAAACATTATGTTTCCCTCTAGTTAAAATGAGGAATTATTTTCATTTATTGATGAAGAACCAGTCCCCAATCTTTGCAGCAGTTATTTTTTAAAAAAAACCTCTCCTTTCCCACTCCGTCTCTACTGTTTCCAGTCTCCCAATACACAATTTATATTTTGATTGAATTTCAGTAGCTTGCTGAAATTCACACACCTTTTATGGTCAAGCCCTGGGAAAGGAGAATGACAGTCTTTGATATAATACAGGATGTATTTTGCCGAGGTTGTCACATGGCCATAAGACATCCTTTTTTGAATGACAAAAAAATAGAGTACTGCTTACATGACAGGAATAATTTTTCAAGTTGCCATCTATCCATTAGTTAAAAAAGAAAAAGCAATATCTTAAAGAGTGTTCACTAGAATTTATTTGTGTTAATGTGAAGATAAAATAAATGTTTAGTTTATTTACAGATCAGTATTAAAATAATAACTGATTCCCTTTGTCTTTATTTGATGTTTGCTCTCATACATTTGCAATGATACCATAATTTAACTTGAATCCATTATAGGATCTTTAACTATAAACTAATGAGCAAATATTTCATTCTCTTTTATTTTCTTTCATCAGCGAGCAAATATTTGTGAGGCTTCAACATTCAAGATAGTATGCTAGATAAATGAGAGAAATGGAACATCTCTGACTTTGAGAATATATATTTTGTTAACTAGAAAACCCACTAAAAACAGAAGGCACCTCATGATAAAGACAAATGAATGATAGAGATATAGGTCAAGCAAGAGCTCAAATGGGAAATAATATCACTTCCTCTTGCAAGTTCATCTGTCACTTGAGACTTTACAGGAAACAAGCAGGGAATAAGTTCAATAAGTGAGGGAAAATGGAACTGTTTGAGTTTGTAAGGTGAAAAATGTTGAATTTGATCTTGATGACTAAGTGCAATAGTACTAACCTCTTGGGCTATACAGCTGACTTGTTATATGTCTATAATCTAAGCTATTTAGGACAGGAATATTTGGAGGTCTGAAGTTCAAAGGTCCCCTAAGCAGACAAGTTCACCTGCGATTCATTGTAGCTCAGGTTGTAGAGAAATAATCAAATAAGCAAACCTACATATCCCTGTTAATCCTAGGTTCAAATCTCAGTATTAGTCTGTCAACCCTCCATGAATGATTTGTTCTTTGAAACTCATGGTTCAAGCGCCAATTTTTGTTTATTCTTAATCTTTGTTTGCTAAACAATACACCTCAGTGAGTGTTTTATCACATTTGTCTATGCAGAAACTTCAAACATCCGGTTAAATTTTTAGCCACAGGTAGCATTATTTTCCTGTAATCAATTGAGATTCATCTGTCCTAAATTCTCTATAATGGAGACTATTTTCCATTTTTTTAAAATTAAAACTGTATAGACATATCTCTTTGCTTAAGGTACTATATTCCTCTAATTACACATTAATGATACAGTGCCAAAGCCAATCTGATAAAAATATCAACTTTGAAGTACTTTTAGGTAGTTAAAGAAAAATAAACAATACATTTTTCTATACCAAAGGTTCCTTATTAACATGTTGCATTATTACATTGTGTCATAAATGTACACATATCATCACCAACAACAACAACACATGCACACACACATACTGAGAATTTCTGGTAAGTTTTTCCTATTTTGAAGCCACTTTTGAAGGACTTTATTCTGTGCTTTAAAGGGAAGAATTTCACACTGAAAAGGACAAACTAAGTGATAAAGCTGAGATTGGAACACATTTAGTTTCTAAAGTTTGTTTTTTTTCTGAATTATACAATCAGATACTTATGCGATGTTATAAATTCTATTTCTTTTTTGTAACTGTCCACTCTATAATGAACTTTCTCAACTTCGTATTTTCCAGATATTGATTTATTGATAGTCATATTCCATGCCAATTTGTTTGGTTTCCTTTTTATTTTTATTTTTACTTTTATTTTGGCCAGTCCTAGGGCTTGAATTCAGGGCTTGGGCACTTTCCTGTGCTTTCTCAAGGCTAGTGCTCTACCACTTGAGCAACAACACCACTTCCAGCTTTATCTATTTATATGGTACCAAGGAATTTAACCCACAGCTTTAATTGTGCTAGAGAAGCACTCTACCATTAGTCGCCAGTCCTGGCCTCTTCATGAATTTTATATTCCTTTGCATTAAATTTGGAAAAACTGTAAAAATTTGTCATTTTTAACCATATTCTCTTTCTAATAGCTGCATAATAGAAAAGAAACAGAGTAATAAATCTTTTGTCAACAAGACACCAGAAAGTAAAATTGAAGTTGTTTATTTTAGCTAATTACTAAGTCAATAGTTATTGGTCAAACACAGTCTATTTGAGAAATAATGTTTTGAGTTCTCTTAATGATTCTGAATACAAATAAAGATAATATGTGTGCAGTAATTCTTTCTGAGATCCAGTTAATAGAATATTTGATAAACTCATTACTTCGTTTTAGAGAGATGTGGCCATTTTTCTCCAGTGTTGGAAAAATACATTATTTTCTTCTTCATTGAACCCTATTTCTGCAGAGTAGTTTTTTCTACTAAGGAATGAGCTATTTTTTCCAACTTACTAAATTCAAAAACAGAACTGCCCATGTACTCAAGAAAAACAACAGTGAAGTCAGAACCTCAAACAGCAGCTAATTTCAGATGAAGAGAGAATAAGTAACAAAACAGCTTTCTTTCTAACAAATGTATCCTCTTCTATGAATAATATCGGCTTAATAGTTACACATCTGTTGGGCCAGATGCGGTGGCTCACACCTGTAATCCTAGCTACTCAGGAGGGTGAAATCTGAGGATCGTGGTGCAAAGCCAGTCCAGGTACTAAATCTGTGACTCTTATCTCCAATTAACCACCAGAAAATCGGAAGTAGTTCTGTAACTCAAGGGGTAGGGCAGTAACCTTGAGCTTAAGAGCTCAGGGACAATGCCCAGGCCCAGAGTTCAAATCTCACGAGGGACAAAAACAAAGTCATACATATGAGTGGATATATACAGAACTTGAGTTGAAATCTTTATGAAGAAAACCTTAGGGCGCATGTTTGTAGAAGAGGGTTAAAGGGAAAATTTCTGAATGGAGTCATTCCCTGGATCGCATTGGTTTGAGCAGCTTTTTCTTTATCAGCTTTATTTTTCTTTTAAAACTTATTCTACTTTAATAATATAAAAAAGTCCTGCAAATGCCATGATTTAGCCAACAGACAAGATAAAATAATGGCAATTGTAGATAAGTGAATGAAGCTAGAACGAATTATGTTGAGTGAGACAAGTCAAGGCGAAAGGAACAAAAGGCGCATGGTATCATTAATATGTGGCTATTAGATCCAAACAGTACAAGAGTGAGGATCAATATTTGTATACCCAATGATATGGACAAGATACTGGAAATAAAACACAACTACATAGACATAAAAATCTATGACTCTATAGACATAATATTTTATTACATAGATTAATATGTATATAATGACTTACAAACCCTCAGCCTAGTTTTAATTATATTCTAAAATGTAAGTGCCAGTGATTGTGAATAGAGATTCCCTTCTTGAATACTTGTTTGTTAAATACATCATTTGAAATATGATGTAAAAATCAATGTTAATAAATTCTTTAATAAAAAAATCATCCAACCCAGATGCCCCTGAGTTGATGAGTGGATCAACAAGATGTGGTATTTATACACAATGGAATTCTATGCTGCTGTCAGAAAGATCAACATCCCCCCTATTTGTAAAGAAATGGAAAGACTTAGAAAAAATCATATTAAGTGAAGTAAGCTAGACTCAAAGGAACATAGGCTCAGTGGTTTCCCTCATTTGTCATAACCAGTAGAAACCTTGGGCTCTCCTAGCAGGTTTACAATAGAACAAAACATAAATACATAAGGCCATATAGCATGATGCTAAATGAAAGGACCTCCAGGATATAGAAACAAAAGCCATATGAGTGATTGTTGTGCTTAATGTACTATGTTATCTCTGATCTCTTTTGTTGTTCCTTGGCTATCTCATTTTATTTCAGTATTTCACCTTGTTATCTGATATATTATATATATGCTTATTTGGTTATTTGAAATAGGATACGGAAGGGAGGAAAACAAGATGAAGGGCAGGGGTGTGAGGAGGGAAATGGGGACCAAGACATGAGAAGGGTATCAATATATGTGAAGTAATGCACCTTCTATCTGGTGAATATAATGTAACCCTTCTATTAATTATAATAAAAATATATGTAAAAAAGAAAAGACTAAATGAAAAATGGTATATCTCAACTAGATGCTTTGACATACATAGTTTTAATTATCCTATTTGAGTATTACAGAAAGCAGTTTGCAATGAAGTCTGGGTGAATGTAGTGCTCTTGTTTCATGTATATATCTAAAAGACATTGGGACTTACAGTGTCTACTTAAAATGTTACTGTCTAAAAGTGTCATTCTCTTCACCTTACAATAAAAAATCAAATACAAAAAAATAGAAAAATATAAAAAAAATTTCTATGCATTCAATAAAATAATTTTTGTGTAAGGGCATGTCTTGAAAGTGTTACACATGTGTATATGACTAAATCTTGAGATAGGGCAAGGAGTTTGGCCTAGTGGTATTGTGCTTGCCTATATGTACAAAGATCCGGGCTCGATTTTCAGTACCATTTACTTAGAAAAAGCCGGAAGTGGCACTGTGGCTCAAGTGATAGATAGCCTTGAGAAAGCCCAAGGACCGTGCTCAATTCCCGAGCTCAAACCCAGGACTGAAAAAACAAACAAACAAACAAAGAACCAGACAAACACAGCAAAACAAAACAAAAAACAACCTTGGGAGAGTGTAACAGTGTTGGACAATCAATGTTGTAATCACTCCACTACCTATGTAACTGTCACCTTTCTGTACCTCACCTTCTCAGTATTATTAATTTTTTTAAATGCATTAAAAGTATAAATATCCTGACCTCTTATTTCTAATGGGTCTGAATTTAACTGACTGGGCTATTTCTACTAGCTTCAGCCACAGAGTGAATACTCTCTCACATTGGATTGTTTTATGTTTATTTTTTTTAGCATATATGACATTTGAGAGTCACTTTTTGAATGTGGAAGAAGAAGGCTCCGAATTCAATCAATTACAGGGTTGGTGCTACAATAAAGGAGGCAGTTATAGGAATTCATCACTAGGTTAGTCTTGATGGAAAGCTAGGATATAAATCTTTTGGAAAGGCAGGATGTCTATCTTTAACAAGATGGTAACTATGAATTTTAGGATCTACTAATAAAATTGACCATTGTGGAATCTGATCCACAAACTTGTGAATAAAATGAGGTTGGAAATTGCCTATGGTGGTTGGCTACCTGAGTAAGTTTTGTGCGTAAGAGTAGCTGCAGCACAACTCCCTGCAACTTGTGGCACCCTACTAGATGGTGTAATACTTATGGAACCACAGGTTATGTTTGAATTGGGTTTTAGTAGTCCTATAGCAGCTTGAATTGCCTCTGGGATAGTTTTCCAGTCCCATGATTCTCTGAGCTACCATTATTTTCATAATACTCTCTATTACTATCGACATCAATCTGAATTTGCTTCCATAACTTAGAACAGAATTCCCTGCTGAAGTGTACCAAATGTTAGATATAGGCAGTGAGTATTTTCTGTGGGTGTCTGATGAAATTTTCTTTCTTTCTAAGAAAAAGAATCAGGTACAAAGCTGCAAATTGAAATGGCATATTGTCTTCCAAGGTCCAATATGTTCACAGAATTTTTAAGTAACGACTTTAGAGTGAAAAACAATTGAATGCAATATTTTGAAAGAAGTGGTTTTTAGCAAATGCTAGTTCTCCAAGAGATAAGGCTCACAGAAGAAAGATTCTGTAGCTTAATAATTTAGAAAAAATAAAACCATAATTCTTTCTTCCTATGTTTTCAAATTTTGGATCCCAAGAAGTTTTACATGAAAGAAATAGTTTTTATTTTTTATAAAAGCTTTCCAAGTTTGATGGGTAGCACAATCATTTTGAATGTAACACTTATTATTCAGAAGTCTTGTCCTGAGATAGATTTATGAAAAATGTGGTAGATCTTCAGATACAAAGCAGCCTATACAATTAGATCCCATGTTATAATTAACTAAAAAAACTAGCTTCAATATTTCCTTGTAAATGCTTCAGAATTTGAAGATTAGTTTTCACTAGCATTTAAAAATTAACACAGAATTGAATCTGTGGCTAGATTCTCAAGGCACAATCTGATTCTTCCTCTTCTTAGATGTGTGGGCTCAGGTTTTAGTCACCCTCTGTGCTTTAGATTCTTTGTCATAATAATAAGACTTTAAAAGAATTACATGAGTATACTTTAAAATTTATGATAGTCATTTAATAAACTCATGTATTATTTACATAGTAAGTAGTGATCAAATAAGATTAATAGCTTTTACATTAAAGCCTCAGATCTAAGGATTACTGTTCAATTCCAGCTAAGAAAGAAGAGGTCCTAGAGATTCCAACTAACGACCAAAGATCTGGAAGTGGATTTTGGCTTAAGTGGTAGAGCAAGAGCTTTGAGCTCAAAAGCTCAGGGACATAACTTGGGCCTTGAGTTCAAGCCAAGGAGTGGTACAAAATTAAATAAATGAATGAATAAATAAATAAATATTGAATGTATTATGGTCAGAAGATTGTAATTAATATATTATGATCAGAAGATTGGAATTAGACTGATTTAGTTACTTAGAATATTTTTGAGTTCACTAGGAGAAAGACATTTTGAATAGGATTTTAGTTTTAGGACAATGCTTATTTATTAGGGATGCAGCACAAATTATGTGTGTATGTGTACATTCAAATGTTATATGCTTTTTTAGCTAAAAATATGTCTAACTCAATGGTGAGATTTTGAAGAAAATACCTTTGGTTTCCATCTACACGGGAGGTGTTCATCAAAATATCATGGATTGTTTCCAGAAAGTTTGTCCATATTCAAGTAACAATTTTTGTTACCATTAAAATACATGAGTATGAAAGAGAATCTAGTTGAATTTCATACACACATGCATACATATATGCACTTAACAATTACAAATATATTTCCCCCCTTATAGTTATCATTACTAATTTAAGCCTCAACAAAAATTTTTAACTAAGGTTTTAGGTAGCTACAAATGTGATCTTACTATCATTTTACTTGTGAATTGTGCTAATCCAATTTAAATTTGGTATTTTCTGGATGATATATCTTTAGAAAGAAGAGAATATTTGGGAAGGAATTTCTGATTTTATATATAATAGTCATGAGTATTATTTAATATATCAAGCCAACTAATTTTATGTAATTTGTCATTTCTTTCCATTGCATTCATCATAATCAACAGAATCAGAATACTGCTGCTGATAACTTACCTAGCTTTCTCACCAAGAGCAGTGAGACGATGACTGGCAGTGAATAGCACAAATACCCAGCTGGAAGTATTTTGCAGATGCAATTAGGGTTCCTAATCAGTTAACATTGCATGAAAATGGTTACTTTTCTTCACAAATACGAAGTAAACCTAAGTCGTCCTAAAAGAGGAAAAGTCTTGAAAATAAATTTTACTTATATGAAAGGTTAGCTGCCTGGCTTCCAGAGACCTTTGTGGGCTAGACCCTGAGGGAAATCTCATGGAATTGACTGCAACTTTCAACTGTCAGCCAGGGATAATCAGAGACTCCAGTTTTATAATCTCAAAATCACCAAATTCTTCCATCTACATGTGGAAGTTTCAATAAAAAAAGAGAAAATTTAGCTCTTTCTCAAACCTTGACTTAATTCCAGTAAAACTGAATGAACAGTTTACACCTGTGGAACTGAGACAACAGAAAACAGTGTTTTAGCCTCTATATTGTGGCCATTTCTTCTCTTTTAATCTTTTTTTAAGTAACAATGGAAAACTAATACACCAACTTGCCCATTACTTGCTTTGGTGTCTTGATAGCTTAACTCTTAAGAGAACCTAAAAGAAAAGTAGAAGTACGATATTCTACCAAATAGGAATCTGATTTCTAGGTTGGGAGATTTTTTTTATGACTATCAATTTTGCTAGGCCCTAGTGTTATTGTACTATGGAATTTGAGTCTTTATGATAATGTTATTAAGAAAGGAGATGTTTATGTCTTGTAGATGGGACTTCTAGCCAGAGATGGGGCATTTTTAGGAAGAAACAATTTTTAGATAGAGGGATATATACACAATTGTATTTAGACCTTAACATTTTCATATTACTATTTTCTATTTGACATGAGTGGTATTCATAGTGGCTAATAAATACTGTGATTTGTTTTACTGGCTGTAAATCTGATATCGAATTCCCAATGTAAGAGTACAGAGAATGCTGATGGAATCTTCGAAGAAGCATTTGGGTCATGACTGGGGTTGATGCTGGTCTTTGTGACTGGGTTAATTTTCACAGGATCTAGTAAGTGCTTGCCAGCACAAGATTAATTCTTAACCTTGGAGTGAATTGCCTCCAGCAAGGCTGCCCTCACATCTCATAGTTTCTGCATGACTCAAATTCCACCATGCACCAGGAAGAATTTGCCCGATGTAGATGTCCTATTTTGGCCTTTTCACCTCCAGATCTATGAGCCAAGTAATTTAATCAGTTTCAGGTATGGTATTATGATGACTGGGAAAAAAAAACTACATCACAAACAAAAGAACTAAGACAACGACTCTAGTGCTAAAAGCAGAGCACAACCTCTAATCACAGGAGTAGATACAAGCTTTGTCTTCACTGTCTTCATTTGTTATTTGAAGTCAAAGCTAGTTGTAATTATGGGCCTTACAGGAGGCAATATTGCAATGGTGACTACACCAACCCACACAATGTTTGTACAAGTGTATCTACAAGTGTAATACATGTGACACTGCAGTCACTGCAGAGGCGGGCTTGATGTTCTCTCCCATGAGAAATACAATTGGGTTGCTTTCATCTCTCATTTCTCTCTGTCCACTTCGCTTTCTAGAGCCACATTCTGGCTAGGCCAGTGCTCTACAACTTCAGCCACTTCCCTGGCTTTGTTCAGTTCTCTCATGAGAAAGTAACATGCTTCTTTAGAAGATGGTTGTGGAGCTTAATTTCTACAATTTAGGATTAAAAACTAAGTAATTATAATAAAAAAGAATTTTCCAACTATTCAAATGATATTTAATGAACAATATCATTATGATATTAAAAAAAGAATACTAACTTCATTTTCTTTCCAGTGTAAGTCTATCAATCTCTGTCTGTCTATCTATCTATCTATCTATCTATCTATCTATCTATCTATCTATCTATCTATCTAAAAGATACACAATGTTTTCAGGGTGTGTATTGCTACCACTAAAGTTCTTCGTATTTTTTTTTCTTTTATTTTTTAATACTGGGTATTTAACTTAAAACATAGCACTTTCTCAGCAAGGCTTTGCCATTAATTAATATTCCAGCTTAGGATCCACAGTTTCTAGTCAGAAAGAATGTTAATGAAAATAACCAATGTCTGAACACATGGTGTTGAGAATTTTTTTCCTTCTTATTTATTTATTTATCCAGTCCTGGGGCTTGAACTCAGGGACAGGGTTCTGTCCCTGAAACTCTTTGTGCTCAAGGCTTAGCACTCTACTGCTTGAGCCATAGTACCATTTCTGGCATTTTCTGAGTAGTTGATTGGAGATAAGATTCTCACAGACCTTTCTGCCTGGGCTGGCTGTGAACTGTCATCCAAAGATCTCAATCTCCAGCACTCAGCTTGAATTTTTTTATTTTTTGCCAGTCCTGGGCTTCAGCTCAGGGCCTGAGAACTGTTCTTGGACTTTCTCAAGGCTAGAGCTCTATCACTTGAACCACAGCACAACTTCCAGATTTTTTCTATGTATGTGGTACTGAGGAATCGAACCTGGGTCTTCATGCATGCTAGGCAAGCATTCTACTACTAGGCCAAACTCCTAGCCCTTGAAAAATTGTAATACAAGGATTAATATGAAAATTTCTCCCTTCAATTATGCAGCTGATTAATATTCTAACTGTTACAGATATTAGACAAGAATTTATGAAGGAAGATAATCATCCATATTTAGTCCAGCTACTCAGCTACTTTTATTTTATTTTATTTTTTTATTTCATTTTATTCTTGGGGTGATAGAGTGGTTACAGTTACATTCATAAGTTAATGAGTACATTACTTTTTGAACTTTCTGTTTTGACTTTAATGTGACATTTGGTATTGAAAAGATGCAGAATTCCTTATAATATGTCAACAGTGCACCTATGAGTTTTTTCAAATAGCATACACAACACATATGAAAGTGTTTAGCAAATAATGAATTTGATACACATATGTTCTCAGGTGATATTTTCCAAATATAACTTGTCTTGTACAGTTATGTGAGATGAAGCCAAGAAAAGAAGGCAAAATTGCTATCGGGAATAAATGATTTGAATCCAATTTTTCTGTTAACTGAACTGAAGCTATATGCATACTCTAATAGTCTCTAGGATTATAGGCGTATCTATCATCAATTTTCCTCTTGCCACATATTGAAATGTGGTATTTAATTATTTGCATGAAGTAAGTCATCAGTTGGGTCTTACTATATTAAAAAGCATAAAACAAGCCCTTTTCACACAGATCAGTGCTTTGAAAAAAATGGCTTGTCAAGCTCAAAACTGGCAAGATTAATAAAATGAGTAGCTAAGGATCTCATTTAAAATTGTACCAATGGATGAATTTGGGCCATCATTTAGAAAAATTGACTTTCCTGCATAGAGATGTTTACATTTTTTGCCTAGTAGTTACGTAAATAAATCCTGCCAAGCAACATTTGAAAGAAAACAATCAAATTTGAGTTCATTCTATACAAATAATGCAAATATTTTACAATTCCAATTTTCCACACAAAGCTTTTTAATCGTTAAAATGACTGGAAAATGTGGGATATTAAAATGTACAGTAGGGTCAGTATGAAGCATTGTGGGCTTGGAGGTGGTTGGTGCTTTCTATACTGAAGCAAAGGAATAACACTTCTTGAAAGACATGCTTATAGAAAAGAAAGATTTCCTTTGCTGTATGCTTGCACACATGAATTCCAACACTTTCAGAAAAAGTATTCTGTTATCAATGTGTGAGAAGTAATGTACCTTCTAACTGGAGAATATAACTGTAACCCCTCTATGCATTAAAATAAGATTAAAAAATAAAAAAGTATTCTGTTGCAGCTGGGAAAACTTTTGTTTCTTTCTTTGGGGCAATTTAGAAATGGGAAAACTGGTCCTGTTCTTAAAGGTCACACCACAGTCCTCAGGGAATTTGAGAGGACATGCTGAGATGTCAAAATTTTTCTCATAAATAAAATTTAAATACATGATCTCTGTCTTTGGTTAGTCATGTATCATTGCTTCATTTTTCATTTGTTTGTGTGTGTGTGCATGTATGTATGAGTATGTGTGTGCATGCTTTAACTAAGTGCCCTGTGATCCTATTTGGCTCTCTTGCTCATGACTGATACTCTATCATTTGAGCCTTGCTTCCATTTTAACCTCCACTGAAGAAGTATAAAGACATTTCTGCCCATGGAGTTGGCTTAGATCCACGATCATTCAGGTCTGAGATTACAGAAACCCTAGGATTACAGGTGTAAATCATTAGTGTCCAGCTCTTCCATTTATTTATTTATTCCAGAAATATATGAACAACTTAAATACCTTCAATATTTATATTATTAATCTTCAGGGATCACACCTCACCCATGAGCCTGTCTCTTGGTTTATAGAGGAAAGTTCAATCTGTGAAGTAGGGGATGAAGTACTGTTTCCTCCTCCACATTTGCTGCCTACTACCATTTCTTCAGGTTACTCTACAATCTTCCTTATCTTGATGTGTGAGAGGTTCTGCCTTTGCCTCTATAGCTTGATAATTCCACCCCTGTAGCTTGTCAACAAGCAGCAGACACTTTATCTGATATTTCCTTTCTCCATTTCTCTCTTTCACTTCATTTTTCTGTAATGTTAGTTATTGTGGTATAATTCATAGACAAGAGGGTGTGTTTAAAATTTACAAGATAATAACTTTATATGCACATACAGTAACAGCTCATATTTACCTCTGCTTTTTGTGTAATGAGACATTTATATTAAGTTCTAAAAACTTACTAAAGATTGATGATATTTATTTTTCCATAGTGCCAAATAGTTCCAGTTCTCCACTGGTGTTAGACTGGTCATCACTGTGAAGGAACAATGATATAACTCAAGGGAGTTCCTCAGTTCCTGAGGCTCAGGTCTGTTGTGCACAAGACCTGTAAGTATGGTTCAGTCTCAAGAATTTAGCTGGGCACTAGTGACTCATGACATTTAGCTCCTCAGGAGGCTGAGATTTGAGGATTTCTGTTCATACATGGTGAACCAGGGAAGGCCATGAGACTCTTTTCTCCAATTATACACCAAAAAGCCAAAAATGGAACTGTTGCTCAAGTGGTAGAGTTGTTAGCCTTGAGAAAAATATTTCAGAGTTGATGCCCAGGTCCTGAGTTCAAATCTCAAGACCAGCAAAAATAAATATATAAATAAACAATCATGAAATATTCCATGTAAGAGTAAGATTAATTCCAGCAGATAAGTTCCTATAGTACAGACAAGAAAGTTACTGTATGCAAGCATGAGGTCCATCTTTATTTTGGTAATTGTCAACCTTTCATAGACTGATTGTAATAAAGTTTCTTTACTTCCTATTTCATGATTATTTTGAGGAGCATTGATGTAATACATTTTTAAAAGTGTGGTAAAATTAAACAGTGAACTTGTGGGCCTGGAATTCATTATTGTAGGAGAACAATTACTTCTTATATGTCATATGTTATAGATCTATTTTGGCAGTTTCTGTCCTGTAGGATCAATTTGGTAGGTTATATGTAAGTATAAATGGCTTCATTTATTTCCTTGAGAATTTTTGCATTTATTGAAATGTATGCTTTCAAGTTGTTTCATTTTCTGATTTTCAATGGCCCTGTCTTTAATCTTGTAATTTTTTATTGTTACTTTAGGACTCTACTCTCTTTTTTCTTTACATTAGCTTGGATAACAATTTGAAAGTTTGGGGGCTGGGAGTACTGCCTAGCATGCACAAAGCCCTGAGTTTGATTCCTTGGTAGCACAAACACAGAAAAAGCCAGAAGTAAGAATGGGGTAAGAAATGGGGACCAAGACATGTGAAAGGATTTCAATGTATGGGAATTAATGCACCATCTATCTGGCAAATATCATGTAACCCTTCTATTAATTACAATAAAAAATATATGAAAAAAATGAAAATAAATAAATAAATAAATTAGGTTGTGTCATCATGAAAAACAAAACAAACAAACAAATGAACAAACAAAAAAAAAGCCAGAAGTGGCTTTGTGGCTCAAGTTGGCAGAGCAATAGTTTTGAGCGAAAATTGTCCTAGGACAGTGCTCAGTCCCTGATTTCAAGTCCCAGGACTGGCCAAAATTAAAACAACAAAGAAATAAACAAACAAACAAAAAACAATAAAACCCCTGGTGGGGAGAGAGAATGAGATTTAAACAGACTTTCTATAAAAGAAACCAAATCAAAAGAGGCTCAAGTCCTAGGGTATGAGTTAATGAATGCAGCATATATAGTGTTTCCTCTATGTGATATGTTAACTTGTTGGGTTTACAGAATAATTTCATGAGAAATGAAGAAACAAGTTTATTTGCATGCAACTTAGAAGCAGACTGTGCATCTGCCCAATTTCTTACTACAACAATTTCCACCGTTCATGTGAAGAGAAAATAAAATGACAAGGCTGTATGATAATATGGTTGAATAATAATAATAATAATAATAATAATAATAATAAAAATAATAAAATACAAAGTAGAATCATAGGCTATGGTAGAATAATAATTTAGAGTAAGTCATGTTCATGGTTATAAGGCTGATTTGGGGGGGCTGAATATATATTCCTATATCATAAAAATAAAAGAAATGTACATATTTTAAAATTTGGATTTAAAATTAAGGAACAACTCCAGATGACAATTAAACTTGAGCTCTCTGCTAAGCAAGGAAAATGGACAGATGACTAGAAGATTAAAATATATACTGGGTACTCCAGTTTATAGCAGATAAGATTAGAATAGATCTAGGAAGAAATAAATGATATTGATTAGAAATGACAACACTGCTGTGAGTAAGAAGAATGGACATGAAATGAAAACAATTAGAATATAGCCTTGCAATGAGAAAGCAGCATTTGTGTGTAAATCATAGATATAAAGCTCTGTTGTTGTTTGTCACAAGATAGAAATTGGCACTAGAGTTGTGCTGGAAATGGTCACAAGGACAGAAAAATCTAGGATGTAGATATGAATATTGCTGTGATGAATTACTGGGTCCTTCCAGGCTGGGCAGAATGTCAAAGGATGTGGCAGTAATAAATAGAAGAAAGGAACATTTGAAATAATGGAGGTCTTTATATTCTCCGTGCTGATGGTTAAAAATGGAAAGAGATTTTCTGGCTAGAAGTTGCAAATAAGTCTAATGGTGGCTTGAAAATTTGCAAAGAAACCTAAAGACTTGCTACAACCTTTCTATAGAAATTAATTTGAAGAGGGTGGGTGGGGAAGGGGAAAATGGGACAATAACATGAGAAGTGGTATCAATGTTTGAGAACCCCTCTATACATGACCCTGACAATAAAATGCAATGAAAAAGAAATTAGTTTGGCAAGAAAATATGTATATAAGTTAATAGTTAAAATTATGTAAGCAATATTGTTTAATATTGCTTTTCTTTTTTTAACATTGCTTTTCGTATTTTTTAATGATGTAGTAGCCTTGTGAAATAGACATGACTTCAGTTTGCAAGTGAAGAAATAGAAGCCTAATGCTTTCCTTAAGCCTTCTATGTGAAAATATTAGAGATAAAATATTTTATTGATATCAAGCTATAATTTTCATCTCTATAGTTACATGTTACAATTTTTTTCTTTTTTCATATATTTTTTATTGTAATTAATAGAAGGGTTACATTATATTTGCCAGATAGAGGGTACATTAATTCATGTACATTGATAGCCTTTCTCATGTCTTGGTCCCCATTAATTTACTTTTTTAAATTGTATTTTATTGTTGGGCTAATGTATAGAGGGGTTACAGTTACATTTCACAGGCAATGGGCAACATTACTTCTGGAACCTCGATACCCCTTCTCATGATTTTGTTCTCAATTCCCTCTCCCTCCCCTTCCCCAATCATCTTGTTTTCCCCCTTCACTTCCCAATTTCAAAAAACAAATGCACATATATACTGTATCTGATTTTGTTACCTGATATTTTGTATATATGTTTATTTTACTCTTAATGTAGTTAATATACAGAGGGGTTATAGTTAAATGAATCAGGTAATGAATAATGAGTACAATTCTCTTTGAACCATGTCTATTGCTCTCTCCTGGCTTTGCTCTCCCAACTCCACCCACAACGTTTCCACTTCATTTCTCACATGAGGTCAGTGAACAACAGTGTTGTATGTGTTCATCCTTGCTCCACCTTTTATGTATCCCATGTTTTATTGCTTTATGGTAGGAACCCATTGTTAGAAGTAGAAACCTTCCTAACAGCAAGGAAGGATTGATTTGCTCTTTCTCTCTCTTTTTTCCTTCCCTTCCTTCCCTTCCTTCCCTTCCTTCCTCCCTTCCTCCCTTCCTCTCTTCTTTTTCTTTCTTTCTTTCTTTCTTTCTTTCTTTCTTTCTTTCTTTCTTTCTTTCTTTCTTTCTTTCTTTCTTTCTTTTTCTTTCTTTCCAGTTCTGGGGCTTGAGCTCAGGGCCTGAGCACTGTCCTTGGTCATTCTCAAGGCTAGCGCTCTACCACTTGAGCCTCAGCACCATTTCCAGGTTTTTTTTTATGTATGTGGTACCAAGGAATTGAACCTGGGTCTTTGTTAATGCTAGGCAAGCACTCTACCACTAGGACATGCTTCTGGTTCTTTTAAATTATTTTTTAAATGTATTATTCTCACTATTCTGAGAGCAAATTTCCCTTTCCATCCTATATTTCAGCTACCATAAAACTCAGTTATTCAAAGGTATTTTCTCCTCACCCATCTGTGTTTTAGTAGAATCTCTTTGCAAAAGGAGAAATTCTCTTCTGTATTTCTAGAATTCATCATAATTCATGATTTATTTCAATATGCAATTCAAGCATATAGTTTAGTAAAACTTTTCTTTGCTAATCTACACAAGCAATCATTCTTTCCTTTGTGACAGTACTGTATCAGGAACAAGTGTACAGAGGAGGTGCAAACTTCCAGATACTAAATCTTTGAGTCACATGTTTGAATTTTCATCAGATATTAACATTTTTAAGAGTAAAGTCAGTCTTATTTATTATTCATCTTTCTCTGCCCTATACAATACTGGACACTTAAGTGCTTCCCCAAGAACACTTCTTTTGGGGGGGGGGTTATAGAGGTTGAACTGGGCTAGGGCGCTGTTCCTGAGCAGTCCAGCTCAAGGCTACCGCCCTAACCTTGAGCCAAGCCCCACCTCCCACTTTTGTGCCAGGGCTGGCTTTGAACCTTGATCCTCATTTCTCATGCGTAGCTAGGATCACAGGCATGAGCCACCGGGCCTAGCAATATATAGTGAACCAGCATCTCCTCCCCCTTTTTATTGATAAAGGTCAAATTCGTTTTTTCATTTTTGGTGCTGGTCATGGAGCTTGAACTCAGGGCTCAAGGTTACTTACCATTTGAGCCACAGCTCCACTGCCATGAACACATTTTAAGCTAGTAAATGAATGAACAAAAGGTGGGTAAGCTAAAGATTTTCCTAAGGCATGAAAAGCTGAATACATTAGAGGCTTTCAAATACAGTAGCTATGTGTGGGATTACAGCAGCAAAAATTAAAGCTTTAATCAAGGCAGATCTTTTATTACATATTTTGCCCAATGAGTTTACATATAAAATTTTATTTAAGCAAACTATTTCATGGTCCCAAACATTTCAGAAACCACTACACAAAGATGGAGAACTATATTTTTTTTAAAAAAGGAATGATGAGTTACTTACAGATTATTTTATGATACACATATATATAGGTATATATTCAAATATATCTGCATATAATATCTGCATGTATATATTTACATGGGGTTTATAAATATTTATATATGTTTAAGTGGTTCTATATGCTAAATAATGTACCACTGCTTGCTATAACTGAAGCTGCAGATACTTTTCTTCTCATAGTATGCATCAACATGAAACTTACATTACTCAGTGGGGAGGAGTGAAAAATCTATTTTGTTATTCCATACAAATAATTTTGAAAGTATACAATTTGTGGAAACTTTCTGACTTCTAAGTGCTTTATGTACGTGATTCCAAGATCTCAGATATTGAGAAATATGTGGATGGTCAAATTTTCCAATATTAATCTGAATTCTATGGTGGCATAGGCACTGCCTCTACACCTATGCCTTTATGGATTAGATTTATGGAGTTATCCATAATAAAAAAGACCAGAGATATCACTTATTTTCAGCAATTAGAAATATAAATGTATTCACTTTTTGTTTGTTTGGTCTCTGAATCTCACATGAAACAACTAGAAATAGAATTCTGCAAATTGTAATGTTAACAGGCTGATATTATAGGATAGCTCTCTGCTTACAAGTCAGGGATATTTTTGTTCTATTGAATTTAATAAGGCAATTATGTCTATAGATGGAAAGAATTAGGCCTATATGTAACTACTAAAGCAACAAGTCATTTGGCTCTATACCCTGTCAAAAGCCCTCAGTATATTTAGTATTTTTGTTATAAAATATTTGTCTAAACACATTCATTTTTAATGATTATGAAGGTTTTATTCATCTTTCAGGAAATGAAAAAATGGTTTCTTTGTCCATTCATAGGCAAACTGTGATTGTAATTTCTGCAACCTTTAAATAATTGCTTTAGTTTTGGTAGAAATTTCAGAATGCTTCAGACTGTAATCAAAGTATTTATTTTTAATGAGACTGTTAGCATCACTTTGTTTCAGACTGAAAACAGCAAGTACCACATGTACCCTGGAAAATCCCTTTCCTCTAATGTACCATTTGATTTCATTCTGGAGACTAAATTACTATTATCCAATTAATTCAGAGATACTAAGTGCAGTAGCAAGATGTAAATACCAACATATTAAAAAAGAACTATTTAATTCTCAGTGGATATGCCTGTTTCACTTAATCAATATGCTTTTGCTCAGTGTACAACTATTGGTTAATTATGTATTGTACCAAAATCAGTTTGAACTTCTGAGAATCATACAGATCTGTGTTAATTCAATCTGCACATGACAGGAGCTCACAGATTGACCAAGAAAGCCACTGCTTACAAGTGGAAGAAAAACCTTCTTAAAGCAATTTCACTTACTTGAATCCCATCAAGTTAACTAACTCTCCTTAGCTACTTTAAAACTTAGGAGGATGTTCATGAATACAGAAAGCAGGTACTTCAGAATATTTTGTGCTTTTACCACTAAAGTAATAATATTAGTAATTTTGCCTGTCCAGGAGAATTGTCTCTTTTTCCCAATTAGGCTAATGCAAATTAAATTTAATTTTTAAAGTGCACATACAGTATTATGTTCAATATTATGTTTTAATAACAGAGTAGAAACATGTACTTATGTATCCACAACAGCTTAAAAAGGGAATATGTGCTAGCAGTTTTCTCATCCTTTTGTTTTAATTTCATAATGAAGATGAATATTAGTTAAATAAACTACATATGGATAAAAGAAAAACAATCATCACTTCTGAAAGAAATACATAGGAAAAAACGGAAAATAATTGGTAAAGATTATTTACCAGTTACTTAAATCCATGTTCAACTTAGAGTATGATTAAAAACTTGAAGGATAGTAAAAACAGTAAAAAAAAAATTCCTTTTAGGGACCGGGAGTTTGGCCTAGTGGTAGAGTGCTTGCCTAGCATGCATGAAGACCCGGGTTTGATTCCTCGGTACCCTATATACATAGCAAGAAGCCGGAAGTGGTGCTGAGGCTCAAGTGGTAGAGTACTAGCCTTGAGAAAGTCCAAGGACTGTGCTTAATCCCTGAGCCCAAGCCCAGGACTGGCAAAAAACAATTCCTTTTATTTATTTATTTTATTCAAAATTCCTTTTCTTTTTCTTTTTTTTTATTGTAGCTAATAGAAGGGTTACAATTATAGTCACCAGATTGCAGGTTCATTACTTCACACACATTGATACCCCTTCTCATGTTGATGTCACCATTTCCCTCCCTCCACCCCCCAAAACATTTCCTTTTTAAATTTCATTTAAGCTTTTATTTATCTCACTTGAAAGAGACCAAAATATAGCATGAGAAGGTGTTTGCAGGAGAGAAACCAATCACCCAGTTCAGATTTCTCTTAAAAAATAACAAAGCTTTATTTCATGTCAGAAGACTGGACAATTGACAAAGATATATTAAATTCATAATTTTCTTTGTTACATGGTGTCTCCTTTGAACAACAAAAGATTATTTAAAAGAAAAGAAAAAAAGAGCATCAAAGGCATGCTGTGACTTAAAAGACATATTTCTAATAACTAGTGTTGCTTGTCAATATCCATTTTAGCTGAAAAACTACTCAATTTAGGGAAGACATACATGTAAGAGTTTGAACTTTCACTACAATATACTGAGAAGTTTTAAGAAGGAATGTAGAACACTTGAATTCAAGTACTAATGCTTCACCTCCAGTCAGTTCTAGATTTTATCATTCAGTACAGTGAACCTAGCCCCATGGCAGCTGTCGTTCTTCTAATTTTGTTTTGCATATTTATCTGATACTATTGCTCCATGTCATTATATTCAGTAGTTTTTTTTTACATTTTTTCATAGAAGTGATGGACTTGATCAAGCAACATTACATTCATAAATGGGCATGTTACATTGAAACCCATTTTTCAGCTGCTTAATGATAACAAATTTATCTTAAAGATGAATCTACAGTTTATCAAGAATTTGTCCCTGAGTTCTATTACCTATCTTTCACCTTGACCTCTAAAAATATAGAACACTCATGAAATTCTCTTCTCTTTTCTGTTTCTATCTTCTATGAATGTGGTGACAGTGAACTTGTCTAGATGACTCAAAACTCTGGGTTTAATTCCCAGGACCAACTTGTCTCAGAACATGTTACCTAAGTATTAGTGTAGAGAGATAAAATTTGAGGATTGTATTGGAACCCAGAGACAGCAAAGAGCCAGTTACTATCAGTATAGATGCTAGTATAGTACATTATAACAGATTTGTTAAAGGTTGGTTTTTGTTGTTGTTGTTGTTGTTTGCTGTTTTCAACTGGCAGTTTTTATTTACTGATAACAAGATGTTCAAAGCCACCTTAGATAGTCAAGATAAAGAACATAGTACAAATCAGTTGGGTAAAAGCAGAAGGAAAGTGAAATATTTGCCTAACACTCAATGGATTGTGAATTTATGGTTGCGATTAGTAGCTTTGAAATGTAAATCTGAGTTAAGATTTCTGTTAGTGTTCATGGTATACCATCTGCAGGAGAAGCTTTGCAGTTCTCAGAAAATTTGACTCATTTCACAAATGGGGCAAAGGTTTACTTAGGCTGGGATTTTGTACTTAGAGAACAGTGATTTCTGTCATGTATTCCTCATCAAGAGGAAAAGAGCACAGGTAAAATGGAAGACCTGGTGGGAAGCTAGAACACTCTGACATATTCTGCTATTAAGTTTACTGTGTCAGCCTTGCTGATTCACAAAGACACATAGAGCCTGAATAACTTAAAAGCTGAAAACACCTGATTTACTTTGCAATGATACTGATCAAATAAGCTTCATCTTACCATGAGGGATAAAATTTCTCTTTCCTTAATTATAGCATCGTACGTACAGCTTATCTCCTTCCTCTGTATTATTGATGTGAATACACATATATTTTTATATTATTTAAAATTCTGAATCTCAGTTTCTACTCTGAATTTTCCCAGAAAGGGGAAGAAAAATGTTTTCTAATGCAATGCATACAATAATTTGTTCCATTTAGAACTGCAAGTGAATGATACCTCAACACAAACTGGTAGTTTCTTCTATAGAGAAAATGAAGACATTAAAATATTATTAGTATTCTTATTGTCTATGTTACAGCAGATGGCTGAAAAAGGCATCCTGGAATGGAGAAGTTTGCTGAATAAGTAATTTTAATTTAAAGAAGTTTTGAAAATTAACATTTCAATGTTATTGATAAAATGAGAAGCAAATATACTTTTAAATTTTAAAGGAGATATTAAAATATTTAATATCGGAAGGTCATGTTTTATATATATTAAAATATTTCTATTGCAAATAAAAGGTATTAAATATTTTATTTTTAATGAAGAAACACATGGAACATTTGACTGTAATGATATGATTTTTAAAATTGCAGTTTTAAAGATAGTCTAACTCTAGCACTTTATTCTCACTCTATTTTTATGAATTCATGATGACTATATTCTTGTACAGAGAAAAGAGGTTAAAAATAATTCAATTAGTTTCCACTATTTCCACTTTTGACAGTAGCGCATTGTCATATGAAATTACAGAGTATTCTGTTTTCAACCCTGAAAATTCCTGGTAAGTTCACTGCATGCATGAAAAACAGCTGTATAATCCAGATTGAGGGGGAAGAAATCAGTGGATCAACATTTTTAGATTCCCTTCATTTTTGTCACCATTTACTTTGCAATTTTTTTCTTTTGCTATGGCAGGTGCTTTGTAAAATGAAAAGAAAGGGGGAAAAAAGGAAAAAAAGAAAGGAACGGGTAAGTGAATCTACTCTGCTTGATTTCATTATCTTTTTTGTTAATGAACACTTTTGTTCATTAATATTTTTTGTTAATGAACAAAAGCTTTTTGTTCATTAATTTTTTTTGCCAGTCCTGTGCTTGAGCTCAGGGCCCTGTCCTTGGACTTTCTCAAGACTAGAGCTCTACTACTCGAGCCTCAGTACTACTTCTGGCTTTTTTCCTATGTATGTGGTACCGAGGAATGGAATCCAGGCCTTTGTGCATGCTCTACAAGCACTCTACACTAGGCCAAACTCGCCCCAGTTCACTAAAATTTTGAGAAAGCCAAATGTTGATGATATTACCATGTTTGGTGGGGCAGATTTTTTTTTTTTTAGGTAATAGTAGTATCAACTGACTGGAATAAAATCACATGAGTTTCCACCACTATTTCACATGCAGTCAGTAGTTGGTTTAGTCTTCTGAATTCTAATTCTATTTCCTTACATCTCCCTTTGAAGAACTTTGTGTTACTATTTGGAAAATCATTCATTTCCATGTGAGAGAATGAGAGAAGGTCTGATGCTGAGGATAAAGATGTATAATACCAACAATACATATTTAAATAAATAATAAAATCTCTACTTAGTTAATGCTGACCACAATCAGCTTTTTATCCTCTGTGTCTTCAGCTTAGGTCACTATTCTATATTACAAAACTATGTACATAGCTACCATATGGAAAATGTCTAAAAGGCAAGTATAGGATTCAGTATGGTCACAATTTTGCCTGGTCTCCTCACTGTATACACTATATAGCAGGGAACATCAGTCATCTCAAGTCTTCAGGAAACATATAGGTGACAAGAAAGATATTGCTCTCTTCCTCATGGCCATAGTCCTGCAACCATGTAGTCTTATACCCTTTGCTGTCTTTTGATGCCTGATGTTTTATAGTCATCGCCTTCTTTACATCATACTTGATGGAAAATGACTTAAACTAAAAGCTCTCACCTTTCCCCCCTCCCCGCCACCGACAGCTATAAAACTGCCATTCCTGCAGACCTCCCTGAAGAATCTCCCATTTCTGCTCCCTTCCCAAGTATGCCCTGTGGCTGTGAATTGAGGACCATACAGCTTCTAGACATTTGTGATAAAAATAGATACCTCCCCATAACTCAAGGTAAGATTTCATCTCTCCTACAAAGAGACCCTTCCCCTGTTCCTATCAACTCTCCCCTACCCCCCAACAAACTGCCCAAACCCTTGTCCTGTACTGATTTTACTCTCTTTTTGCCTAATAAAATTATACTTCAGTTATAAGGGAGTTTGTCATTGTTTCTCCAGTCTGGCTGGATGACTTTGGTCTCCCTCTCAGGCTTTTACACCCTAAAAAAATCTGTTGATCTGTGGAGTTCACTTTCTGCCCTTTTCTTTATTCTGCTACATCATGACTGTTTCCTTACAATATTAATTTAGTATATTACTCTTACCTGAATTAGTGCAAGATCTTCTTAACAACCTTATTCTCTCCACTTAGATTTATTCTCCACACTGCAAGGTCTATGTCTATTTTCTTTCCTTTATTTTCCAAAGTAAAAGCCAAAGTGTGTGTGAGGACTGGGGTCTGACCTATGTGGCCAAATGCTTGGCTAGCAGAAGTAAGATCTAGAGTCAGGTTGTCAGAAGTGAACCTTCGAACTTTCGATCTGCTACTTATTAATGTCTGATTATGGCAACGTTATTCACTCTACTTTACCAGTTACTTCCTTAATAAATAGGTGTGCCAGCAGTAGAATTCAACCATATGTGCTTCATGTGTCTGTACAATTTTTGGATGCAGAGATGGGAGTTACTATAACCATATATACGAACATACATTAACATATTTTTATCACTGTTAACTCTCTGTGGATGTACGCGGTCATAACAATTGTTCATATTTGTATTCAAAATTGTAAAATTTTTGTGGTTTGGCTCATTTATTTCTTCTTTTCCTTTTTTATGCTCATTCTCTTCCTTCCTTCCTTCCTTCCTTCCTTCCTTCCTTCCTTCCTTCCTTCCTTCCTTCCTTCTTTCCTTCCCTTCCTCCCCCTTCCTTTTTTATTCAGTCCTGGGGCTTGAACTCTGGGCCTAGGCACTATCCCTGAGCTTGAAACCTCAAGGCTAGCACTCTACCACTTTGAATCATAGTGCCACACTTCCTCCTCTTCTTCCTTCCTTCCCTTCCTCCCTCCCTTCCTTCCCTCCCTCCCTCTCTCTCTCTCTCCCTTTCCTTCTCTTTCCTCTCTTTCTCTTTTTCCTCCCTCCCTTCATCCCTCCCTCCCTTCCTCCCTGCCTCCCTCCCCTCTCTTTCTCTCTTTCTCTGTCTTTCTCTCTCTTTCTTCCTTCCTTCCTTCCTTCCTTCCTTCCTTTCTTTCTTTCTTTCTTTCTTTCTTTCTTTCTTTCTTTCTTTCTTTCTTTCTTTCTTTCCTTCTTTCTTTCTTTCTCTCTCTCTCTCTCTCTCTCTCTCTCTCTCTCTCTCTCTCTCTCTCTCTCTCTCTTTCTTTCTTTCTTTCCTTCTTTCTTTCTTTCCCCATCTCCTCTTTTCGGGTGGTTCACTCATGGCTGACACTCTATCATCTGGGCAACATCTCTATTTTCAAGTTTTGCTGGTCAGTTGGCCCTAAGAATCTCATGGTCATCTGTCCAAGATGGCTTCCAAACAACTTCCTCACAACTCAACTTCTGAGTAGCCAGGATTATAGGTATGAGCTACTGGTCCAGCTTTTGCCTTTATTTTTCTAACCTGATATACACTGTATCATTTTCCTAACTTCTTTTTAATATATATTAAAATATTCAAACTCTCTTTATTTAATTATGTAACTTATCTTTTCAGGTCTCCGGATAATGGACTGACAAATTCGGTGTAATATCCTTCAGTGTTTGAATTCAACGCTTTGTGCATGTTTGATTTGCTTACTCACCTTGTATTTTACAAACGGAGCTAAATCTACAGCCGTGTTTTACGATGATCAGTAAAGGAATGTTGTCTCTGGAAACATCGAGGGCTGGCTTAAAACAGTGATTCTCAAATCTCCTCTTCCTGAGCAGCTAGGAATACAGGCAGGAGCCATCAGCATCGGGCTGTTTGGATGACTTTTAATATCTTAAACAATATATCCTTAGGAAGTCCGTAAGAGTTCATGATAATATGAACTTTTCTGTGAGGTTTTTCTTTATCCTAACATACAGCTAAACTGAAAATTTCATTTGGCTTGATTCACTATAATATTGAAATTTGTGTCACTTTGTGAACTTGTAAAATATTACACTATTGACTACATACTAGATTTTGTGAAAGTAGTGGGAACATACAATGTATTATCTCTCAGCTATACATTTTGAAGTGAATACAATGCTATTAATTATACAGGGAAGTAGATGTAATGCAACAATTTTCTGAACAAATATAAGGATATACTTAGTGTATAAATATTCAAAATATATTTCATATATATGTTGTGATAGAGGTATACGTATATACATACACATTCCTCCAAATAACATCCTCTGTTACATGTAATAACTCCTTTTATATAGGTGAGTAAACTTTTTGATGCCCAGACTTAGAGACTTATCTGATGTGGTATAATTCGTCATTGACAAGAGTTCAAGATTAGATATATAGGTATTATTTGATGCTTGCATTCTTTGTAGATTGATGGCCTGAATTTATATTTCTTTTGACTTCTTCCCTCCACCAGCTAACATCTCCAAATGCAGTTTCTAGAAGAAAGAAATTATAAATAAATAGTTGAAAGAAAAATCTGTATTGGAATAATATTTCCTGAGTTAAGAACAAAGTATTTTGAGAAATATGACTAGCCTATTAAAATTGGCTTATGCTCCTCAAAAATTAAAAGCTAATTGTAATCATTAAACTGTTTAGAAACAGTGCCACAGTACGTAATCGATTTATAAAAAATGAAAAACTGATGTCTCATCTGTTTTTTAATTTCTGTTCCATTTCTATGCAAATTATTTTGTTGACGCATTTTACTGTGCTCAATAGTAATAGATACATACATACTGATAACATCAAAAGTAATAATCTCACTCCTCTTATTACTGTGGAATTATTTGTTTTTTCTCAATTTCATATATAATAGATTATGTTTCAGTTTCAGAGTGAAAACATAGTTTCAGTGCATACTAACCTAGGAAAGAAGCAACATGGCAGCTTGTAAATATTAACCGTTTATTCTGGACTTGTAAGTTCTGAGTTTTGCTCAGTTAGAGAGTTATAAATAACATATTCATCCAATTCCATACTGGGAGATATTTTAAAGTTTCAAAATGAAATGTGCTTCTAGGGGGCATCTGTTTTGAGAAAATGAAAACGAGAGTTATTATCCCCTAGAAAACATATTGGCCCATTTATATGATTATTCATTATGAATCCAAAGGAAAAAATTAAATTTACATCACCTTCTATTTCAGTAGTGTAAGGGCAAAAAATAAGCAGGGATTATCTAGAGGGAGGGGTAAGTACACTATGAAGAATACTAATTCCTTTACCTTGTCAGAGAGAGAAAAAAAAAACAATGCCACATGGTACTTGTGATTAAATTCCTTAGGAAAAAGATTACTGGGTCTTTCCTGTGTCAGAATAAGTTGTGAAGAACCCATAGAAGTTTTCAGTGAAAGACCCATGTGTCCAGTTGAACACTAAATATGCCTTTGTATGCAGATATAATGCAATTTTCAGGACTGAGTTGTGCACATGATATCCCTGTATCGTTTTTTTTTAAATCTCAGAACAAAACATCACTTTTGTTCACAATTTAGTGTAATTTAGGATAAATTCCAAGGAGGCAAGCATATCATAGTTTTTATTTAGAGATGAAAGGACAGTATTGTTAACAACACAAGTGATTTAATTCCAGAAAATATGCTTCTTGAAACAGATGAGGTATAAACTGATTGTTGCAGGAATTTATGTTTTAGTCACGATTTCATATTGTTTTAAGGTATGAATATTTGTTTGACAAAAGGCAGAATTATCTGCTGTGTTTTATGGAAATACACTCTATAGTTACAGCAAGGTTGGATAATTTTTATATTTGATGAATTAAGATGAAAAGTAGTGGGAATATGAATATAACACTTTTCAAAACAATGAATTATTGGAAAGATCAAGAGAATGATGATGAGAAGTGGGAAGAAAAATTAAAAACATCAAAGATTAAATATAATCAATGACCATGCACTTGGAAACAATGAAATCCAGAAACTCATTAACCAGAAGTTTGTTCAATTAATTTCAGTGTGTAATATTCTTCACCTTATGGAAAGATGAACTGAAATGACCTGTTAATATTTTAAATGCTTTATAAATATTCCCTACTTGGAGCATTGGAATAAAGAAAATGTCGATACAATTTCAGGAATTTTAAATACATTTTAACAGCATGATTAAATCAGTTGAAAGATTGCCTAAGAATGTTATCTACAAAGCCAAAAATGGAGCAGTAGCTCATTTGTTAGAATGCTTGCCTTAAGCAAAAATGCTCAGGGACACTGTCCAATCCTTGAGTTCAAGAAACTGGGGCTTAGGGGATTTAAATAACTTCACTACATTAAAACAAACAATGAACCTTGATCACCAGCTAGACCTTGGCTAAACCTGTCTTAATTGTGTATTTGACAGGGTGCTCAAATATGTTATATAAAAATAAAGGAAAGCATTATGTAATACAATGATTAATGGTAATCATCATCATCATTATTATTATAAGCAATCACACAGTGTGTTGCTCAATTGTTTTTGATCTCTGCTGGATGTTTCTCTGCTTTTAACTTTACAAATATATGCCTACCAAAAGCAAATGAAACGCCACAAACAAAGAAACAAATATTGTGATTCTTCCAAGACAAAAAAGATGTGTAGTGCATAATTGAAGTGATCACATGATAGTGTTGGAAAACAGACATATCTTAAGCTGAAGTTGGGTGATGATGTAGAAAACATGAATTAAGAATCCACACAATTTTGACAACACATACATGTTTAAACTCTTAGAAATTATATAGAAATAGGACCATAATTATGACTTACCAGTTTTCCAAACTGGAATATTTTTTTTGAAAATAATAATAGGTATAATTCTAAGTTAACTATGTCATGTACTTCAATGATTAAATTGTGCCTTAATTTTACTTTAAATAGAATATGTGCCTTTTTCTTTACATTTTCTCTAAAATCAAAGCATCTTAACATAAGCAAATCAACCAAGTGCACAAAATAACAACTAATAGGAGGCACAATTAAATTTTTTGAACTATATAATAATCATATTCCCATTAATTGTACTTTGTTTCATTAAAGATTCTTTTTAATCTTCACACTTCAGCCTTCTCAGATGGAAATTTAATTTTAGAAAAATAATGATAGAAATAAAGATAATTTTTAACTTAATTTGGTAATAGCATTTTGTCTTAATAATCATAGTCATAGATTTCAGTTAATTTTTAAATACCCTATTTTATTTAAACAGTAAAAAATATTTTTAAACAACATTGTTGCTAAACTATATTGTTTATGTTCTTATAAACAGAGCTGATTACTAAAGTTTACAATAAATAAAAATATAGTCAAAGGAGAATTATCCTTTATCATTCCATACTCAACTATTAAGGCTATATGCTAGTTAGATATGCTAACTTTAATAGAACTATGTGGTGTTATCAGACTATTTGCTAAACTTGTATTTAAATTTGCTCTGAAGCCTTCATATTGGGAAACAAGCCCAAATTACAGAAACCTTGAACATGGCTTTCATCTTCTCCCATTTAGCTAACAGAACCTCTAAATCATTCATGTGATCTATCTCTATCAACTGCATGCCTTCATGGCATGGAATTTTTCATTCTGGTCTATTTGTTGGTTGTAGTTAGAGATTTATTAACAGAGATTGAAATCTACCATGTGACATAAGAAAATTATATATCTAGTGCTTGCATGTGTTGTCAAAATTGCACCATTTTCATTTCTTTTTTTTAAAGTTTTTATTTGTTTATTTGCTTAGTTTTTAGTGTCAGGGTAATCTAAAAAGGGGTTATAGTTACATTCTCCAGGTAGTAGGTGCATTATTTCTCTCACATTGATACCCCTTCTCATGTGTATGTCCCCATTTCCCTCCTCAAACTCCTCCCAATCATTTTGTTTCCCTCCTTCCCTTTCCTATTTCAAATAAACATATACGATATACCAGGTAGAAAAGTCAGATGCAGTAGCAACATGGGATTAACCAAACGGCAAAAAAATAGAAGAGAAATAACATAGTACATTAAGGACAACAATCACATAAGATAAAACTCTTGTTTCCATATCCTAGAGTTAGCACCATAGTCATTTCTATATTGAAGTTTTAGCTTTCCTTCCTGGAACTATCAGAAATTTCCTCAGGATAAAAGTCATGTAGGAAAGAAATTTAAAAAATCAGAACTCCAAATGAAATCACCACAACAAAAAGACCCCAGAGAAACAAGAAGCAAAGCAAGTAGTCCAGTTTGTTTCTCTCTTTCTCTGCTTTTTAAGTTCTTAGAGGTTTCAAGTAGTTGTTTTAAATTTTTTTTTATTTTTTTTTATTTTTATTTTTTTATTGTAATTAGTAAAAGGGTTACATGATATTTGCCAGATAGAAGGTGCATTAATTCACATACATTGATACCCTTTCACATGTCTTGGTACCCATTTCCCTCCCCCCCACCCCCCACCCATCTTGGTTTTCCCCCCTTCCCTATCAAATTTCAAATATCCAAATACAAATAAATTCAATATATCAGATAACAAAGTGAGATACTATACCAATATGAGATAACCAAGGGACAGCAAAGGAGATGAGAAACAACATAGTACATTAAGGACAACAATCATTCATTATATGGCTTTTGCTTCAATATCTTGGGGGTCCTTTCAATTAGCTTCACATTATATGGCCTTATGTATCAAGATTTTGCTCTATTGCAGATCTCTGCTAGTAGAGCCCAAGGTTTCTACTGATTATGACGAATGAGGGAAACCATTGAGCCTAAGTTCCTTTGAGTCTGGCTTACTTCACTTAATATGATTTTTTCTAAGTCTTTCCATTTCCTAACAAATGGGGCGATGTCATTCTTTCTGACAGCAGCATAGAATTCCATTGTGTACAAATACCACAACTTGTTGATCCACTCATCAACTGAGGGACATCTAGGTTGATTCCATATCTTTGCTATGGTGAATAGTGCTGCAATGAACATTGTTGTGCTAGTGGATTTAGTATGTCCTTGTTTCTGGATGGTTGGGTAAATGCCAAGTAGTGGAATTGCTGGGTCATAGGGGAGTTCTATGTTTAGCCTTTTGAGGCACTGCCACACTGCTTTCCATAGTGGTTGAATGAGTTTGCACTCCCACCCAAAGTGTAGTAGTGATCCCTCCTGGCCACATCCCCTCCAGCATCTGTTGTCATTTGTTTTCCTGATCCTGGCCATTCTAGCTGGAGTGAGGTGGAATCTTAGAGTTGTTTTGATTTGCATTTCTTTTATGACCAGAGATGCTGAGCATTTCTTCATGTGTCTATAGGTCATTTTTGTTTCTTCTTCAGAGAAGACTCTCTTTAAGTCTTTGGCCCATTTTTTAATGGGATGGTTGTTACTTTGGAGGTTAGTTTTGGAGTGATTCAATTTTTTGAGTTGTTGATATATTTTAGATATGAGACCTTTGTCGGTTGTTTGGTTGGTGAAGATCTTCTCCCACTCTGTAGGCTTCCTGATTAGTTTACTAGCTATGTCCTTTGCCATACAAAAGGTCTGCAGTTTAATGCAGTCCCACTTATCCAGCCTTTCTCTGATTTGTTGTGATTCTTGGCCCTTATTAAGAAAGTTTCGACCTGTGCCAAGGAGGCCTAGTGTATCTCCTATTCCTTCTTGTAAAGTTTTCAGTGTGTCAGCTTTTACCTCCAGGTCTTTGATCCATTTGGAGTTAATTCTAGTACAGGGTGACAAAGAAGGATCCAAGTTTAGTTTTCTGCAGGTGCTTAACCAGTTCTGCCAACACCACTTGTTGAAGAGGCTGTCTTTCTTCCATTCTATTTTTTTGGCTCCCTTGTCAAAGATTAAGTGGCCATAGGTCTGTGGTTTAATATCTGGGTCCTCAGTTCTATTCCATTGGTCTTCAGGTAAATTTTTTATTTGAAGTTTAGAGTTGTTATTTGTTGGACACATATCTTACATTTCTGAGTATGCTATTAAAATCTTAACATTTGTCTTTGGTGGGTGGTGGTACTGGGGCTTCAAATCAGAACCTCACGCTTGATAAGCAACCACTCTAACACTTGAGCCACACAACCAGTCCTAAAACTGTAAAAGGCTTTGGAAATGAAGACATTTAATTTATCTTCTGTATTTAATCATCTGCTTTACTTTTTTATTAAAGAATTTATTAACATTGATTTTTACATCATATTTAGAATATCATGTTTAGCAAACTCATCTACTTTATTTTTGTTTCTTCTTTGTAAGTCAGTGAAGCTAGGTTCTGGTGAACAATCTCTTTTAGATGAGGTAGATATTGTTGCTTTAGGATGTTTTATTTTAGGTGCCAAGGAATAATACTATTTTCTTTCATTCTTTTAATCTTTGATGGGCATAAAGTAGTTTTTGTTTTTATATTTATTTACCCTGGGATATGAGTGGGTTTTGGAATGAATTAGTCTTAATTTTGATCCCACTGTGCTGAATAAATGTTAATGTTTTTTTTAAAAAAGAATCCACACAATTTGATATAAAGAACATAATGAAGACTTAGGGTTTCATAATTTGGGGACAGTAGTTTAGCCTATTCCACATAATTTTAAATCATGTATTCTCAGTCCTACTAGCCATATGACACAGGGTTAGAGTGGCTGTAGAGTACTTAATGCTCTGTATCATGAAATTTTCCTCTGTTTTAATTCAGACAGTGTTCTTAGAAATATATACTGGAAAGTACTGAGTGCTTAGTTTATACGTTATTAAGAGAATTATTGTGTGGAACAACCTAGATTTACTTGTGGAGCTATTACTCACATATAATATATCATACCTTACATGGAGATGCCATGTACTTTATTTTTTTCTTGATCCCAGGGCTTGGAACCCTGGACCTGGGTGCTGTCTTTGAGATTCTTTTGCTGAAGGCAAGTGATCTACCACAGCATCATTATAGTCTTTTTGAGTAGTTTATTGGAGATAAGAGTCTCACAGTTTCCTGTCCTGGCTGGCTTTGAACCACAATCTGCAGGTGTCAGACTCCTGAGTAGCTAGGATTATAGGCCTGAGCCACCCATGCCCAGCGGCTTATTGAACTGATGCTCATTTCAGTTAAACATTATTGTTTTATTTTATAGTAATAATACAATTATTAGTTATGATTACTATAACTTTAATTGTATTCATCTGTCATTTTTAGATAAGTTATCCTATATAATTACAGCACTGTTGATAAGATTATAAGGTATTTCTCCCATTCAGAGGGATGACAAGTTACTTTCATTTTAAAACTGGATAAGATATCTGCATTATTTGCTGAACAGAGAACTAATACATTTATCGGGGAAAATATCTTGGATAATAAGTATTTCTGCCCATGACTTGGGTTTTTTAGTAAGACACTGAATTAGAAAGAAAATTTCTCTTTCTAGGTGGAGCAATTGTTGCTTGTAAGCTTTCCTTAAATGATTGAAATTTCTACTCAGGAAAAAATCTTTATCTTTTTGTTAAAATATCAGAAATTTTGATTTTTAGACATACTCAGATTGCCAGTTATTGTTTTTCATTTTAAGCATTTTTGTGCAAGATGAAATAGATGTGATTTTGTGTTGAACTCAGTGTTTTATATTTTGTTTCTTTTGGTTTCTAAGCAGTGGCATGATAAATTAATGTTTACCTCACCGTGTTATTTCTCTCAACTTATCAGCATTAGCTGTGGATCTGTTTTCTTTCTCATCATGATAAGAAATGCATTGCTTGATAAGAAAATATATCCTACACAAGCACTTTGAAGTATTGTGTTTTCTTGTTGGTATTCTCTAGAGGCGTCGCATCGGAGGAAAGTGAATTTATCTTCTGCAGGCAAACTGTTATTCTACTTATTACCTTTCTCTCATTACATCTCCATCTTGCTTGGCCACAATTTCTGTGCCCAGTTTGCCTGGCTGTGGTTGTACTGCTTTGGGTAGTGAAAGGCTGCATTTGTCAGGCCAGGGGTCATTGGTGTGCTAGCAGTTAGGAAAGAAATTTTCCATGGAGCCCATATGAACTAATAGAACTATCTGTGCTCAGGTATGTGGAAATCACTGATCCATGCACTGAGTCAATATTTATCATGTGCTTTTGGAGCAGAGAACCAAATCAAATGATGTGAGGACTATGAATGGGAAATAAACCTGAAGCCTGACTTTAAACAGCTTATTATTTGCTCTCTGCTCCCAGCCCCATATGCAGTAGAGCACAGCAGACCCTGTGATCCCATGGCTGATTAGCAGTAGTGCTAGGAGAAATTATTTCTAAGATTACCTGCAGTATATATTTCAGTTATAATCGATTGAGATAGTTTGCCACACTAAATTCAGTAATGAAACATTCAACATTACAAATATTACAATGTTTTCCCCATGAGATCTCCCTGGAATATATTTTCTCCCATTGACCTTCACATCCTGTCGATATGGTTGGTTCTTATATGCAATCCTTTTCCAACCCCATACCATGTTATTCAGTGCCTGGTGTGATAGTTCTACCAGTGTGTTGTGTTTCTAGGTTTATTGAAGTATTTTATCCTCTCACCACAGTTCTTTATTATTATTACTATCATTAATATTGCCAGTCCTGGAGCTTGAACTCAGGGCCTGGGCACTGTCATTGAACTTTCTCAAGGCTAGTGCTCTACCACTTGAGCCACAGCACCACTTCTGGCTTTTCCTGTGTATGCGGTACTGAGGAATCAAACCCAGGGCTTCAGGCATGCTAGGCAAGCTCTCTACCAGTAGGCCATGATCCTGTCTCCGAATTCATCATTTTCTTATTTCACACTTTTTTCTTCTAAGTGGTTGTACTATTCTAGAACTTTTTTTTAAGTTCCCTATTATAATCAGATGTGAATCTAATTAACTACAGCATTAACAGTGTATTTTGATAGTTGCTTCATAGTGAACTATTTACCAATTAGCAGGTACTTTTTATGCATCCAGTTTCAAGAACTATAATCTTTAGATGGACTTCTTTACTCAAAAATTGTACATATTCCTCACAGAATTAGAATCTATTTAATATTTTGGACAAGGCATAAATTATGTTTTTAATAGCACCATGACTCAAAATAGATTTCTTTTTCCTTTACATATAAAGAAAAGACTGTGCCATTTTTGTTCCCTGATAACTTTTAAATAGACAGTCTATAGGGATAGAGTATTTGAGTAAAAGTAAATGAGGAAAATATCACATCAATTCATGTACAGGCAAGATTAATCCAGACCACTCCAAACTTCTGTTCTCCTCCTAGGGCATTATACATTTGGCTTCATTTGGAATGTATGAAGGTATGGAGAAAGGAGAGTAGGGGAAGGGACAGAAAAAAAAGGAGACATAAAGTTATTTGAAAGAATAAGAATATTTATGAACAGGCTAAAATACATTAATTATTATTGCTAAATATGTTATTTGCAGTAGAATTCAGAATACATTCAGAGTACATTGTTAGACTTAGCAAGTAAAATAATCCAAGTAAAATCTGAACATTGATGTATAGGATTTCTCTTTTTTCCTCTGGAAGAAGTCAATAAAATTTTTTTTACTGTGGTTATGAAAAAAATACCAAGAGTATAGAAAAAATATTCAACTCATATCCAGGATCTATTGCTTTCTCCTGAATATATAACATGGGTGTGTTGGAAGCTAGGGTAGAATAGTATTTCTAATCCTTAAAAATGTTAAATAAAATATGCAGTTAGACAGTGATCTAAACAAATGTAAATGAAAGCAGTCACGCAGGTCTTCCTCTTCACTGGAAACTGCTGAAATATTCAGAGGCTCTAGTTTTTCATAAATTGACAGTTTACAGTTTACTTTGGATACGTACTAATCAATGCGAATCTAAAAGAGATAGTTATCGAGGCATGAGCATCTGAGCTGAGTTTTCCCCTAGATCAAGTAAGATGCTGCTACTGTTATTATCCCTAAGGAATCTTTCTTTTCTTTGACCTCATAGGAGTCTCTCTCTCTCTCTCTGTCTCTCTCTCTCTGTCTCTCTCTCTCTCTGTTTCTCTCTGTTTCTCTCTCTCTCTGTCTCTCTCTCTGTCTCTCTCTCTGTCTCTCTCTCTGTCTCTCTCTCTGTCTCTCTCTCTCTGTCTCTCTCTCTCTGTCTCTCTCTCTCTCTCTCTCCTCTTCTCTTCTCTTTCTCTCAGTAGGGGATGTCTTTTTCAGAGAGAGAGAGAGAGAGAAGGAGTAAGAGAGCAAGATTTGTTGACATATGATACTCACTAGACACTATGTCAGAAATGAACTTTACAGAAATTTGGGGGTGGGGGAAGGGTAGTTGTAGAAAATGAAGGAGGGAGTAACACTGTTCAAAATGTAATGTATTCATTCTCTTTCTTATGTAACCATAACTCCTCTGCACATCACCCTTACAATAATATTTTAAAATACATATACTCAGAGTTGACTGATGTTTACCACAATTAATGAAAGCTTCTGTCATTGACAACATCAGTATCTTCACAGTCAACTGAGCCTGCTTGAACTATATTACCGAGTAATGTAGAGCAACTTTTCTGTCTTATGGAGAAGTAAATGTGCTAGGAAATTTTAAACAGAATCTTAGGGGAAAGGTAAGGGTGACAGGAGATTTCTACTATCATATTTCTTGATCATATCCCTCACGTACGTTCACAATAGAATAGAATATAGCTTAAAATTCTTTGGTGAGTCTATTGGTTGTAATAAATTTCCCTGACTGGCCAAAGATAGGGAGGAGGAGATGAAGATTTCTAATAAAATAAATGTTGGGAGGTGTGATTTTGCTTCAAGCTGAACTGAATGTGGCTGCCTCCTACTCCATCTAATAGAGGTAACAAATCATAAGAAAATGGAAAAATAGCTATTGTTCAGTGAATTTTCTGAGATACTTTCCATTTTCAAACTAGGGGCAAGAAGGTCAGAGTACAGTACTAAGCACAGAAATAAAACTGCATATTTACCATCTCAGTGCTGCTTCTTGATTTGAGCAAAAACCATCTCTTTGCTTACCCTCTGTCTCTCACACTTTCTTCATTAAATTGTCAAAAGTTCCCCTGGCCATCACAAAAATTGAGTTTTCTGTGTTCTGAGCAAAAGTAGAAATGCTGACTGAATGGCCCAAATGAGTATGTTGATTTAAAAGAAACTAAGCCCAGTGATTGCATTATAAAACTCAGTATTCTCAGGTAAAGAAAGAATAACTCTGAAGTTTGGCCCATTTTTCAAGGTTAGTGTTTTATGTGAGAATACATGAAAATATTTTAATTTGTTCTCTTCTTGAAAAGAAACATTTGAACACTGAAAAAAATCTATTCAGCTGTGATCTACAATGCTGTGATTGCCAAAGAAGGATAGTTTTCAAGCTTATTACTTACTCTTGTCCTCAGTATCCATTAAAATGTTGGTCTGATAGTGTTCAGAATAGAGTAAGGTGCACAATTTTTTTGTCATTTTTTGCCAGTCCTGGGCTTGGGCTCAGAGCCCGAGCACTGTTTTGGATTTTTTTCAAGGCTAGAGCTCTACCACTTGAGCCACAGCAACACTTCTGGCTTTTACCTATGTATGTGGTACCTGGGTCTTACTGCATTCTAGGCAAGCACGGTACCACCAGGCCAAACTCTTAGTGCCTTGCCTTCTTCTTCTTCTTCTTCTTCCTCCTCCTCCTCCTCCTCCTCCTCCTCCTCCTTCTCCTTCCTCTTCTACAGGACAGCATTTTATTGTTGGGATAATACGTAGAGGGATTGAAGTTACATTGGTCAGGCAATATGTACATTACTTCTCAAACCTTGATACCCTTTCTCATGTTTTTGTCCCCTTTTCCCTCTCCCCTCCCCTCCCATTTTGTTTTTCCCCTTCCCTATTTAAAATAAACAAATAAGTGTATATATAAGATACCAGTATAGAAAATCACATACAGTAATCTCATGAGATTAACCATAAGTGGAAAAAAAGAGAAAAGAAAAGAAATAATTTCACATAATACATTAAGAACGACAATCACAAAGATAAACCTCTTGTTTAAGAGCTTCTAGTGTAAGACACTAAAATCTTAAATGAGTATGTATGATTTAAATGGCAAGTTAATCATTGGAGGTACAGATAAAATATTCTTCAGTATTTTAATTAGAATGATAATTAGTAAGGTTAACAAAAATGTGAAGAAAGGGACTTTATATTTTCATTATATTATTTTTAAGCTATTTAGAGGATTGAAACTTGAATTTATGGTACCAATCCAATCACAGCATCTAACTTTTATTGGATATAATATAAAAGTTGGAAGAGATGTTGATCAATATTCATAAATATAATTACTCTGTGTGTATCATCAAAACATATTGTACATGTTTTTATTCTACTTTGTTATACTATATAATTTATAAGGGAAAAGAAATTCATCCTTCTCTCAGTTTTCTAATTTAATATCCTCATCTGCAGAATTTAAAACCAATCCATAGTAAGCATAATCACCTTTTTCTTGAATTTGCTTCAGTCTTTCCATACATGCTTCTAATATTGCTATTTTAACTCAAAGATTTTAATTGTAATTTGTTGATTACCTGCTACAATAACTTTGAGGCCTAGATATCATTTAATATCACCTGCTATTTCAGTTATATTAAGGTGTAAATTAGTATGGTGATTTATGTGGATCTTCCTTTAAATGATGATGAGACAGCTGTCATTGGTAAGATTTCCCTTTAGTCTTTTCTTCTTCAGGAAAAATTGGAAGACTGACATTGTGACCATGCACTCCAGAAATGGTCTAACAGTCAACAAGATAACCTGATGTTGTTCTTGCCTAAGTTTGTGCAAACTTTAACAATTTTGCCACATGCAGAAGAAAGAATTCATCAACTTTGATTGCATTTTGTGTCCTTGAGGTTTGATTTCAAAAGATTATTGAGGTGAACCAAAGTAATAGAATGTTTCCTTAAAAAGAGAAATTATTTATCCCTTAAAAAGAGAAATTATTTATCCTGCTGTGTCCTTTGCCATACAGAGACTCTCCAGTTGAATATAATTCCCTTTATCCAGCTGTTCTTTGATTTGCTCTGTTTCAGGATCTTCGTTAGGAAGTTTTGACCTGTGTTCAGTAGTCCTAGTGTTTTTTCCTATTCCTTCCTGTAATATTTTCAGGGTATCAGATCTTACATTGAGGTCTTGGATCCATTTAGAATTGATATATAAGGATTTAATGTCAGTTTTCTATGTGAGTATAGTCAATTCTGCCAACGTCACTTGTTGGAAAGGCTATCTTTCTTCCAGCCTGTGTTTTTGGCTCTCTAATCAAATATTATTAGATGGTCATAGGTCTGTGGGTTCATTCCCGGGTCTTCAGTTCTGTTCCATTGGTCATCAGGCCTATTCATGTGCCAATACCAAGCTGTTTTTATAACTATGGCTTTGTAGTAGAGTTCGAAGTTTGGTATTGTTATGTCTCCAGCACTGTTTTTCATTTCTGTATACTCTGTCTCATAGATAATTTATTTGATTTGGACAAGGGAAGAGGAATCACAGAAAGGGAGGGACAAATGATGGCCCAAAGCAAGAGGGATATTCACTAGCCTCTATGCTGGTTTTCACAAATTGAGGGAAGGGGGAGTAGGGAAGGGAAAGTGAGAGAAAATGAGGGAGGGGTAAATCTGCCCAAAAGAAATGGACTCATCAACTTACTTATTCAACTGACTCTTCTTGCAATAAAATTTTTCAAAAAGGAAAGAAAAAGTGCATTTATTCCAATAATCAGAAAAATGATAATAGAAAAAGGGTCAGAAAGAAACCTCCTTTTCAAAATAAAAAAACACAAAATAGCTCAATTTCTCTTTTTATTTTTTCTAAAATTTATTTTATTGTCAAGGGAGATCCATATAGGAGTTGCAGTTACATTCATCAAGTAGTGGGTATATTACTTCTTGAGCACTCATATCCCTTCCCATGTTTTTCTCTCACTTTTCCTTCCTCCACACCCTCCCAATCATTTTGTTTTTCTATTACCTTCCCTTTTTCAAATATACAAATAAGTGTATATGCAATATACCAGATACCAAATCAGATACAGTCACAACATGAGATAAATCGTAAGGAGGGAAAAGAGAAAAGAAATAACTGCCCATAGTACATTAAGAACAACAATCACAAACTCAAACCTTTGGTTTCAAATAAACTAATTGTTTCAAATGAGGGAAACCATGGAGAAAATAGGCTCAATTTCTAAAGAATTTTTAATTTTGTTCAATGTGTAATCATTTTTTAATCACAACTACAATTCTAAGAACACAGCAATATCTGGGTTCAAAAACTTCAGTACAAATAATAACAATGAAATCAAACCATCAGCAGCTTCATCTCCGTTTGAAATATATAGGCATTGATTTCAGATGTTCTCTGAATAGGTCCATAATTTTCTTGGAATCAAGTGAGATGGAGCTTCTCCTAGAAATACAGACCTTGTACTAAGCAAACTTCTTATGAAGGTTAATTTTAGAGCAATATAAATGATTCATGGCTGTGTATCCTGACTAAGAATTCTCCTGTCTGCTTTTCTGGATTTGAGCCAGGACAGGAGCTTGCCTTGCTTTTTTTTACATCAAGTGACCACGAACTCTTCATTTATCTTTTCAAGTCTGTTTTCATCTCTCTCTCTCCCTCTCTCTCTCTCTCTCTCTCTCTCTCTCTCTCTCTCTCTCTCTCTCTCTCTCTCTCTCTCTCTCTCTGTCTGTCTCTCTCTCTGTCTCTCTCTCTTCTCTCTCTCTCCCTCTCCTCACTCACAGGTAGAGGTAGGGTTTGGTCAGCAGTTACTCGACTATAGCTCTGAATGGCAGATTATTGATAGAAAGCAAGGAAAGTTATTGAAGAAAGAGACTTCTCAAAGTTCCACTTAGACTTTTTGCTTGATACAATCAGGCATTGCATTCACCTGCATTTTGTTATTTTCATTTCTTTATTTAATATTTGAAAATAAAGTACATCTGATCTTTTATATTAAAGCTAAAATCTATGTTAAGCAGGATTAACTAGATTATGATTAATCTAGTTAACCTTGTAAATAACTTTCAACTTGGTCTCCTTGTTAAATACATTTATTATAGTATGTAATTTAAGTGTTTTAAGCATATGGGAAGAAAACCGTAACTTACTTGCTTTTTATCATCAGAATACATTCATTATTGAATGTCTTATTTATTTATCTATTTATTAGTCAGCTGTGGGGCTTGAACTCTGGGCTTGGGCCCTGTCACCGAGCTCTTCAGCTCAAAGCTACCACCCTACACTTGAGCTACATCACCACTTCCAGTTTTCTAGTGGTTGATTGGAGATAAGAGTTTCAGATCCTTTTGTTCCCAGGGCTGGCTTTGACTCTTGATCCTCAGATCTCAGCCTCCTGTGTAGCAAGGATTACAGGAGTGAGCCACTATGCCCAGCTTCACTTGTTAATTTACTACAAATGTCTAAGCAAGGAATTTTCATAGACTATAGAGTGTAATTCAAGCAGCACACAGGAAAAGGCACTTATTTTGATGTAAAGATTCTGTAAATGTAGTTTTATAAAGTTCGCACACTGGTTGTGCCTCAGTGAATTAAATCTCTGATCATAAGAATCGGAATATTCAGCATTCCTCATATAGGAATTCCTCATATGTCATAATGTTATGTACATACTTTCAAATGACATAAAGGGGAAAATTCAAAGGCAACTTTTCTAAAAGAATTTAAGGTAATAGAATGTTTTTGCTAGTAACTCAGAAATGAACAGCAAGGGAAGTAATCTAGACATACTTAGAGATCTACTTATGAAAGAATAGCTCCTGTTGGTGCTGATGGCTCACATCTATAATCCTGGTTACTCTGGAGGCTAAGATCTGAGGATAAAGTTCAAAACTAGCCAGGCAGGAAAATCTATGAGCCTCATTTCCAACTAAACACCAAAAAGCTGGAAGTGGAGCAGTAGCTCAAGTGGTAGAGCATTAACCTTGAGCACAAAAATTCATGGACAGTGCCTTGTGCTGGGGCCAACCGGCAGCAAACCAGGGTTCGCAGATTGGGGTTCCTGAAATAGGGGGCAAGGACTAGGAAGAAATAGAAGAGAGACAGACACACCTGGTCCGGGATGTCCGCAGTCCAGGTAAAGACTGCCCCGTTTATTTTCCACTCCCCTTCCTCCCTTCTGGAGACCCCAGGAACTTCCAGGTGTTACATTCATATGGTAAATCTCAGGTCATTTAAACAGAATAAGGCCAGAAAACAATAAGACAATAAGGCCATTGTCTGATGCAAATCAAGGTACAGTTTGATCCCACTCTGGCTCCCAACAGCCTTGGCCTTGAGTTCAAACTCCAGGCCCAGAAAACAAAGTAGACAAGAAAGAGTATTCCCATCTGTTGTTCAATTCAAATTTGTATCTACTATATTTCAAATTCTGATTAGTCTGATTACTTGTACTTGTACCTAGCCCAACTTACTTATGTTCTATACTATCTAAATATATCATTTTTATTCATGCTTCATGTGGTTGGTGAAATGTACCCAGCACATAGCAAAGTGCCTGTATATAATAGCCAACCTATAAACTCCTAAATTTAAGTGATCACCTAGATTAATTAAATCTATGATCAAGTCACAAATACATTAAACTGGATGGTTTCACATTTCTTCTGGAAGTGTTTACAGAGTTTTCTTTATTCAAATGTAAGCATTGGAAGAAAAATAAAATTTTCACACATCAGGAGTGTTTTTCCTTCTCTTTCTGCAAAGTATCTCATAGATAGAAGTATCAATAAACAGGCAGTTCTGGTTTGCATTAGAATGCTAGTTAATCATGTTTACAATTACTGAAATCTGGAAGGCATTGTTCAAGGTCAGCCTTGGATATAAAGTATTCTAGGCTCTTAATTAACTATCTAAAATCCAAATTTAAGGCATGACTCAAATGTTAGAGTATAGCATGAGACTCTGTTCAAATCTTACTATGGGTACACACATAAAAAGAAATATCTATATAAATCTGTTAGTTCCACACATTATAAAGAAATTCACTTTGGTAGACATACACTGACAATGAAATGGAAACAGAAAAGCATTCTCCTATTTGAGAGAATCATCCTAAAAAATCAGTTCTAAGGCTGAACTATGTCAATTATCCCTCAAGGCTTTGATCACCAGGGAACTAATATTGGAAATTGTTGGGGGCTTTTGTAAATGAAATATGAGACAAGATTTTAAATTATGAATGTATATTTACAAAGGTAATTGTGGGAGACTAAACTATCCTTTCTTCCTGCTTTTGGACTTATGAAGGACAGGTTTTCTCCAGAACAGATTCCTGCAGTGATGTACTCCTCTTGCTGTATACTTAGTATCATGAGGCAAATTTGTCTTGGATTATAACCTCTAATATCCACAATGCTCCATGAGTCCAAATAAACCATTTCTCTCTATCAGCTGATGGTCTATTATATTTCATTTCAATAAATAGATGACTAATGCAACAACTCATTGGCAACTAAAAGTACATATGCTTTTATAGGAGAAATGTTTCAGGAAGCTGAAGAGGCAAAGCTATTTGAACAAACCACAAAAGCAAAGGAAAGAAAAGCAGAAACAGACAAATAGTACTATATAAAACTAAAAACCGCTTTTTCTAAAACAAAGGAAACAATCTACAGAATGAGAGCAAGTGTAGGCAAACTACACAAATCACAGTGATATAATCTTTAGAGTATATAAAGAATTCAAAAATAAGTAGCAAAAAAGAACAAAATTCAAAATGGCTAATAGAACTAAATAGAATATTCTCAAAAGAAACCACACAAACAGCTACATATCAACCTATTGCATATAACGACGAACCAGAGAAATTCAAGTATAAACCACAAGGAAAATTGCACATCACAGTAAAGTAATGATTTCAAAATGACACAGTGTAAAGTGTACTGTAGAGGATGTGGAGGAAAGGAAATCCTTGTTCACGAATGTGGCCATTCGAGAAAGCAGTGTGGAAGTTCCTCAGAAATTAAATAATAAAGCTAACATATGTTCCAACAGCAATCCCAGCACTGAGTACATATCCAAATGAAATGGAATTTCATCATTTTCTTAATAGTAAATAAATGGAAATGATCAAGTTCTGGATGCATAGAGAAGATGTGATAAATGCACATTTTCAGAATTGGATTGACACAATATTGCACATTTACACAACTAATATGAAATTGGACAGAGGAAAGAAGTTAATCTTAGTATTTGGAACCATCTGGATACAACAGGAAATTGTTCTGTTCAGTGAAATAAGCCATACATCAAAAGACAATGAATAAATGCTCTTATTTGTGTTTGAGTCTTTATCACAGGCAATTTGAGTTTAGAACAGTGATTACCAGAGGTGAGGAGAGTTAGGTAAGCATGGGTGGGAGAAGGTTAGTCACAGTTTTAGTTAGATAGGAATAGGAAACACTAATTTGTCTACTGTTGTATTGTGTAGTGACTATTGATAGAAAAATGTACTTTAGACCAAGACATGAGAAAGGGTATCAATGTATGTGAAGTAATGCACCTTCTATCTGGCGAATATAATGTAACCCTTCTATTAATTACAATAAAAATATATGAAAAAATAGTTTAGTGTGGTGGTTCGGGAGGGAAATGGGTACCAAAACATGAGAAATGGTATCAATGCTTGTGAAGTAATGCACCTTCTATGGGTGAATATAATGTAACCCTTCTATTAATTACAATAAAAATATATGAAAAAAGAAAAATGTACTTTTTATTTCATAAAGCTCAAAAATGTGATTTTGAATGTGTTCACCATAAAGAATAGATGAGTGAAACTGATATGGTCACTTTAGTTTTCACAATGTGGTATGTATATATGCTCTGAAAAACCATATAGTGCTCTGTAAACAGGTATAATTTTCATGTTGTATTTGAATAAATTTAAATGCAAAGTACTAAATGTTCTCATAATGTGATATGTATGCTCTGATAATCTCTCTGTCTCTGTCCCTGCCTCTAGCTATACATAAATATAAATGCATATATATATATCACATTTTCTGGAGGAAGAAATATTGGGAAAAATCATTAATTTTGTGAATAGTTCTTTATGCACAATAAAAAGTCATAATCCACAACAAGCCACATCGTGATACAGGTCTTAAGAAAAGATTCTTGTAGCCACTTACAAAAATGCAAACATAAATTAAAGACTCTACCCAATTATCTTACTAAGTAAAAGAAATCACTCATAAATTAAGGGATAAAATAATCATATGTAAAAGGATAAATAAAAATATTCAGTTATAGTTTAGACTGATGAGTTCCTGTGGTGCAAACATCAAAGAGGACATCTCCCGTTATCATTTGTCTGATTACAAATAGTTTCTACTGTCTAGTGGCCTTAAGGTAATTATACTCTCCTATCATTCTATCAGCATCACTTACATAAAGCTCAAGAGGAATGTTTACAGGGTAGTTTTCCTGAGATTTTGATTCAGAGTTTTAATTTATTTAAAAGATACTAGTTTTTAAATTTTTTGAGATCATTGGTTTAGAAGTAAACATGTTCTATCACTTTTTTTCATGACTAGTTCATGTTAGGAAATGTTTGCCCTGTTTTTACTTTTTTCACCAAAAATACTTTAAAACAGGACATATGTTCAGAAAAATAAATCTATTATATTCATATTTTCAGTTCTTTTTCATATATTTTATTGTAATTGATAGAAATATTATATTATATTCACCAGATAGAGGGTGCATTACTTCACATACATTGATACCCTTTCTCATATCTCGCTCCCCATTTCCCTCCCCCATCCCTGCTCCTCATTTGTTTTCCACCTTCCCTATCAGATTTCAAATAACCAAATACACATGCATAAAATATATAAGATAACAAGATGAAATACTGTAACAATATGAGATAATCAAGGGACCGCAAAAGAGATGAGAGATAACATAGAACATTAAGCACAACAATCACTTGTTATATAGATTTTGTTTCTATATACTGGAGGTCCTTTCATTTAGTGTCATTCTATATGGCCTTATGTATCTAGGTTTTATTCTATTGTGAATCTCTGCTAGGAGAGCCCAAGGTTCCTAGTGATTATGACAAATGAGGGAGACTATTGGGCCTATGTGACTTTGAGCCTGGCTTACTTCACTTAATAGGAATTTTTCTAAGTCTTTCCATTTCCTCACAAATGGGGCAATGACTTTCTTTCTGAAAGCAGCATAGAATTCCATTCTGCATAAATACCACATTTTGGTGATCCAATCATCAACTGAGGGGCATCTGAGTTAGTTCTATATCTTTGCTATGGTAAATAGTGCTCCAGTGAACATCATTGTGCTAGTAGATTTAGTATGTCCTTGTTTCTGGACGATTGGGTAAATGCCAATTAGTGGAATTGCTGGGTCATAGGGGAGCTATATGTTTATTCTTTTGAGGAACTGCCATACTTTTTCCATAGTGGATGAACGAGTTTGCACTCACACTAACAGTGTACTAGTGATCCCTCCTGGCCACATCCGTCCAGCATCTGTTGTTTTCAGATTCCTTGATCATGGCCATTCTAATTGGAATGAGGTGGAATCTTAGAGTTGTTTTGATTTGCATTTCTTTTATGGCCAGAGATGTTGAGCATTTCTTCATGTGTCTATAGGCCATTCTTATTTCTTCTTCAGAGAAGACTCTCTTTAAGTCTTTGGCCCATCTTTTAATGGGATGGTTGTTTCTTTGGAGATTAGTTTTGGAGTGATTCAATTTTTGAGCTGTTGATATAATTTAAAAATGAGGCCGTTGTCCATTGTATTGTTAGTGAGGATCTTCTCCCATTCTGTAAGCTTTCTGGTTAATTTGCTAGCTATGTCCTTTGCCATACAGAAGCTCTGCAGTTTAATGCACTCCCACTTACCCAGCCTTTCTCTGATTTGTTGTGTTTCTTGTTCCTTATTAAAAAAGTTTCGACATGTGCCAAGGAGACATAGTCCATCTCCTATTATTTTTGTAAAGTTTTCAGTGTATTTCCTTTTACCTTCAGGTCTTTGATCCATTTGGAGTTAATCCTGGTAACAAGGATCCAGACAGATATTCATCAAAGAAAGAGATCTACAGACCCATTTCTTAGATGAATATTGATGCAAAACTTCTCAACAAAATACTGGCCAACCGTCTTCAACATCTCCTCAAAAAAATTATACACTATGATCAAACAGGATTCATCACAAAGATGCAAATATGGTTCCACATACAAAAATCAATTAATATAATTCAACACATCAACAGCAACTAGGACAAAAATCACATGGTTGTCTCAATAGGTGCAGAAAAGGCAACTGACAAGATCCAACACCCCTTTATGCTAAAAGCTCTGGAAAATCTAGGAATCCATGGAACATTCCCAAGTATGATAAAAGCTGTGTATCACAAATCCACAGCTAGTGTTATACTTATTGGCGAAAAGCTAAAGCCATTCCCTCTAAAATCAGGAATGAGACAAGGATGCCCTTTCTTTCCACTCCTCTTTATCATAGTACTATAAGTCCTAGCCAGAGCAATAAGGCAAGAAGCAAGCACAAAAGCGATCCAAATAGGGAAAGAGGAAGTGAAACTCTCCCTCTTTGCAGATGACATGATTCTGTATTTAAAGAACCCTATAGACGCCACTCCCAAGCTGCTTGAGCTGATTCAAAGCTTTGGAAAAGTAGCAGGGTATAAAATTAACCCTCAAAAATCAAATGCCCTCCTATATGCCAACAATGAGAGGAACAAGGCAACAATCAGGAAAGCAACTCCTTTTACAATGGCCTCAAAGAAAATAAATTACCTAGGAATTAACTAAGAATATAAAGGACCTTTTTGATGAAAACTCTACAACCCTCCAAAAAGGAAATTAAAGCAGAACTGAGGAAATGGAAAACCTCCCATGCTCCTGGATTGGAAGAACCAATATCGTGAAAATGACAATCTTGCCAAGGGCTATCTACAAATTCAACGCAATACCCATCAATATCCCAATGTCATTCTTTAAAGAAATAGAAGAAGCAATCCAAAATTTCATATGGAATAATAAAAGACCCCGTATAGCAAAAACACTTTTTAGCAGAAAGAATAGAGCAGGAGGAATTTCAATACCAAACTTTAGACTCCATTACAGAGTTATAATTATCAAAACAGCTTGGTACTGGCACAAGAACAGGCCTGAAGACCAATGGAATAGAATTGAGGACCCAATATTAACCTACAGACCTATGGCCAGCTAATCTTTCATAAGGCATCCAAAAAATGGAATGGAAGAAAGACAGCCTCTTCAACATGTGGTGCTGGCAGAACTGGTCAAACACTTGTTGAAAACTAAAGTTGGGTTATAGTTCCAATTTGAAGTGATAAAAAATATATTGGTTTTCACATGAGTAAGCAAATGCACATTTTTACTGTAACTTTTCTTCCCTGCACTTAATGTTATTGAGAAATGCCTACCCCATCGTCTGTTTATGTCCAGATGCCAACGTGTAATGCAAAGCTGTTTGTTTTTAATATATTCAAACAGTGGTTTCACAATTCTTAGTTATGATTCAGCTAGGCTTTATGATTCAGCATGTGACAGTGGTTGCAATTATAGATTAAGCACTAAATATATGTGAAATTGTTGGACCCAAAGTTCCCAATCCCCCTGAAAGACCACCAGAGTCCAAGACCAATGAAAGCAACAAAGAGCTGTTCATTAACAAGCTCAAGCTTGGTCCTCCACACCCCAGAAATTAGTGATGCTTGTACAGAATTAGCACAGCTTTTATAGTACAGAATAAACAAGTTTTAGCTAGCTGTGGGACACAGCTGCAGTCCTAGAGATTGCCTTTGAATGTCCTTGCTAGCTGACTGAGTAAACAACTGATGGAGCATCTTACAGTTCTCCTGAGAAGAAAAGGTTAGGGGATTTCTCAGGCTTAACTTCTGCATAATGGAGGCCTCTTAGGAATAAATTTTTACTAAAGTTCATCAAACTTCAAAATTAAAATTCATAGATATTTATGAATTTGTGTAAAGTATTGTCCATAGTTTTCCTGACTTAGCCAAGATATTGGTTAAAATATATTCATATTCCTATTTCAGTGACTTTTACCTAGTACATACTCTTATGTTAACATTTTACCACAATAAATGTTACTCACCAGTTTTTTGATTCTTCTCATAAATTGGTAAGCAGGTTATTTTCTGCTACATTCACTTTGGTGGCTGCTTTGAGAACTAGTCCAGGGATCATGAGAATATCTGAGTTTCCAGAGCCTTTGACCTGGAATGTCACCCATGAGGCGAGGTTAATGAAGTCTTCAACTTTTGTTGCTTTCTCGAGAATGGTGGAAATGTCTTTTAGTCATATATTATGTTACATTTGATTACCCTCACACTAAACTAGAGAATATTTGGAACTGAGCTTTTGAAGACCATGCATAAAGTCTATTTCTTTAGTATTTCCCTGAATTTCCAGTTGTCTGGTCTCAGCAATAATTAATATCCATTTTGGTTTAGTATCTCTTTGCTTTTCCTCTTTCAAGTTCCTGTCTTCCAAGCCAGATAAAAACATATTAAAAAATTTTCAACCAAAAAACTCAGGTAAGTAATCCTCCATAAAGTGGCTCTAATGATATTTTCATACTAGCTTCTGTGTGTGTGGGGGGGGGGAATAATGAATCAAACCTTTCTAAGTGCTTTTATTGAGGGAATTAAGTGAGATTACTATTTAACATTTGGATTTAGTTTAATGGAGATCAGTCCTCCATAATGTGAATTTGGGCAATATTTTCAGTTGAAGTACAATATACAATAAAATACTGACCTTTAGGCAACATTGGAAAATTTTGACATAATGATTTGAACTTCTGTTTCTTAGATATTTAACCTGGCATCTTCCGATTTTGTCTGGTAGATTTTTGATTATCATTGATCATAATGACATAAACCAATTCTAAATTCCTTGCTCTCCCTCTCTCTCTGTATTTATGCATGTAGATACATGCACACACACACACACACACACACACACACACACACACACACACACGAACACACACACACAAAAACATACAGGTTTTTGGTTTTACTTCCCTGAAAACCCCGGAATGCAATCTATATAAAAATGCATAACTCACCAGGCTCAGTGGCTCACACTTGTAATCCTAGCTGCTCAGAAGACTGAGATCTGAGGATCGAAGTTCAAAGCCAGCTTGTACTAAAGATCATGAGAGTCTTATCTGCAATTAGCTACTAAGAAAAAATGAAAGTTGTGTTGTGGCTCAAGGAATAGGGTGGTGGCCTTGAGCTGAAAAACTCAGGGACAGTACCCAGGCCCAGAGACCAAGCCCCATGACTGACAAAAAGATAAGAAAAGATCACATAGTTCAATAAATAAGTATAAAATAAATATCAATAAAATCACATCTGAGATTAAAACATTGAAGAATTCTAGTAGGATCTATCCTCCATCCTCCATCTTATCACACTCTGTAGACAGGTACATTCAGACTTCTAATAGCTTTCATTTATTTGCCTTTCGTAAATTTTAGATTTGTATTTTATGAAGTTTGCTTTATAATTATTGTAAAGATAATGTACATATTGATTACAATGAGATGAGTCAGATCATGAGTGTATTTCTATTCCTTCAGGGTCTTCCCTTCCCTCCCTCTCTTCCATTTCATCTCTCCCATCTTTACCCAAGTGTTGTATATATTACTTTCATCAGTGCCCCGTGAACTCCACTGCTTCAATTGTTGCCCTTTTTCCATGAGTTCTGTACTCCCCCCGCACCATTCTGAAGGTATACACTTGAATAACCCTTACATAAAGAAGACAGTATCATGAAAAATAAAAATACAAAAGTAAAAAAATATATTGTTTCCAAATCTTGGAGTTCATGTTGATTTGCATGTGTGTGTGTGTGTGTGTGTGTGTGTGTGTGTGTGTGTGTAGTGTTTTTTGAAAGTGCCATTACAAACTTCATTTGAAAGAATATTCCTTTTTTATTTTTTCATGCATTTTTATTGTAATTAATAGAAGGGTTACATTATATTCACCAGATAGAAGGTGCATTACTTCACAAACATTGATACCCTTTCCCATGTCTTGGTCCCCATTTTCCTTCCCCCACCCCTGCTCTTCATCTTGTTTTACCCCCTTCCCTATCCTATGTAAAATAACCAAAAACATATATATACAATATATCAGATAACAAGGTGAAATACTGTAACAATATGAGATAACCAAGGGACGGCAAAAGAGATGAGACATAACATAGAACATTAAGCACAGCAATCACTCATTATATAGCATTTGTTTCTATGTCCTGGAGGTCCTTTCATTTAACACACTATACATCCTTAGGTATCTATGTTTTGCTCCATTGTAAATCTCTGTTAGGAGAGCCCAAGGTTTCTACTGGTTATGACAAATGATGGAAACCATTGTGTTCCTTTGAGTCTGGGTTACTTCACTTAATATGATTTTTTTCTATGTCTTTCCTTTTCCTTACAAATGGATGATGTTGTTCTTTCTTTTTTCATATATTTTTATTGTAATTAATAGAAGGGTTACATGATATTTGCCAGATAGATAGTGCATTAATTCCCATACATTGATACCCTTTCACATGTCTTGGTCCCCATTTCCCTACCCCCCACCCCCACCCCTCATCTTGTTTTCCCTGTTCCCTATCCAATTTCAATTAACCAAATACAAATATATCTGATATATCAGGTACATTCTGCGTACATTTTTTCGTTTTGGTAAGGCATACGTATGTTTTGAATGTAATATAAAGCTGATACTTATTTGTATTTTAAAAGACAATCTTTGAAAAGTCTTGTAATAAGAGAAAATTTAGAATAGTAAACAAAAGTCCTACAGCAGTTGAACTGTGTGTGTGTGTGTGTGTGTGTGTGTGTATTTATATGTGTGAAACAAACCCAGTTTGTTTTTCTTGCAAGAAATAAGAGGTGACTCTGATATTCTCTCTCATCTTTCCCAGCAGCATTAAAACAGCATAAATAATGGATGACTTGGGCATTTTGCATTTGTTAAGAAAACTCAGTAGAAATATAGGTGAATATAATTAACTTTAGTGAATTATTGAACACGTTGTCATGATCATTTAACTTCAGCAAAACAAAGATGACAGGAGAAGAAGCAGGAGAGCCTCTCTGAAAAGACAAGTAAACACATGCAAAGGGAGAGTCATGATCACTGCTGAGATACTGAGAGATCATCTAAGACAAAATGTGACTATGTAGAATTTTGCAACTTTCCAATGGTTATTTAACTATATGGAGAAGTGCAGGTAGATTTCATCCTGTGGGTTAAAACATAAATGAAAATCTACAGAAAAAGGAGGAAGATGGCGCCTAGATAATAGGGACGCTGCCTAGCTCTCTCTCACAAAAAGAGAGAACCAGGGAGTCCCACGAATCAATTACCTTAAGAAATCCCCAACAACAAACTCAAGAAACAATGGAAAAGAACCCAAACTGGAAAAGAAATCCAGATAAAGCTCACATCCAACTTTCTCAAAGAATTCAGAACGCGAGGACCCCTCCCCCACCGTGCCAAGAAAAGCTGCAGGAGGGGGCGGTGGAGGGACCCGGGCAACCGGGTCAGCGAGCCTTAGAAGCAGTGGAACCCAGAGGCGGAACTAGAACAGCAAGCAAAGGAACCCAGACGCGGACCACAAGCAGTGGTGGAGATCCGAGGGGAGTGAAGGATTCTCCAACAATGTGCAGCACCCACAGAGGAACGCAGAAGCGTGAGTACTGCAGCGGGCCCCCAAACACAGAGTGGGTGCCAAGACATAGAACTTAACTCAGACCCCTCCACCCCACCTGAGAAGAGCAGGAATAGGGGGGCAAGGAATTTAGAATCCTCTCCCTTCCCTCAACAGCCCCCTCGCCCAGGCCAATGACTGGAGATTGACAGGCGGGAGGTGCTAAGACCCAGCAACCCACTAAGGAAGGCGGAGGTGTCCCAGTCACCACCCGGCTACCAGGTTCCTTTCCCAGGCCTCTGACTGGAGACTGACAGGTGGGCTATGTCAAGACCCAGCACCCGACCAGGGGAGGCGGGGTGTCCCAGCTCCCACCTGCCCACCTGGTTCCTCTCCCAGGCCACTGGGTCTGGAGAGTAGGGGGCACTGAAACCCTGCCTTACAACAGTGGGTAGGGTGTATGGGAAAATAGGAGCCAGCATCTGACCCCCTCAAATCTTGAGCCGGGCATTCTCCAGCTGGGAATCCTGAGGAAGACAGCACCTAGGGGCCCCCCACAGTCACAGACTCTCTGACAAAGCAGCAGGGAACTGAAGGGCCAACCAGCAGCCAAGCTTGCCTTCTGAGAATCAGAAAGGCTCGACTCTGCCCTTGGAGCCCATGTCCTCAGCTGGGCCCCACCTCTGGGAACAGAGCTGACAGCTGCAGGTCCTGCTGAGAGACCCTGGAAACTCCCAAACCCCAGACCCTTGGCTAGGGGCCCCGCCCCTAGAACCAGCACAGGAAAACCAACCATCCGCCCAGCATACTGAGACCTAAGCTCACAGATCCATCCCACGGCCCACTGTGAGGCCACTGGCTGGGCTGAGAGCTACTCCTACAGCAACACACAGCCTCTGGGAATTGACCGAACACCTACAAAAATGGCAAACTCTGACATAGTCAGCAGAGGAATCAATTTGGCTGAGAACCACAGGTATTCACATACTCCCAGAACTACGGTCCCAATCCAAGCAAAGACTGCTACCTACTGACCACAGAGCAAACTACAACAACAGTTCTCGATGCCGAGGAGAGCTCAAAGAAGAATCACGACATACATAAATAATCAAAGTCCCACGCAAAGCCCAAAAGGCAACAAGAGCGAAGGGATGAGAGAGATGTCACCATCCCAAGAAATGACACCTGAAGAGACACGAAACATGACCCTATTCAAGGAGATGATTGTGAACATGACTAAAGAGATTAAAACAGAATTACAAAAACAATTCCAGGAACATAAGCAGGAAATCTCCAAAGAGCTCCTCGAATTCAAAAGAGAAATGGAAGAACAGATTAATACCCTCAGAGCAGACATGATCAGCTCAGCGTCCACACTTCAAGCAAAAATGGAGGCATTAAGCAGCAGATTGACGGGGATGAAGAATAGAACATCAGAAACGGAAGACAAAACCCAAGAGCTGGAACAGAGAATCGCCACCTTGGAAAAATCAGTCAGAATCTACCAGAGAGAGCGCCAGGAACTGGCAGATGCAGCAAAGAAGTCTAATCTTTGTATAATAGGGATTGAGGAGGGGGCCGAATTCCAGGACAGAGGTATGCAACCTTTATTCACCAAAATCATAGCAGAGAACTTCCCCAACTTCAAAAGGGAAAATACTTACATTATTGAAGGTTTCAGGACCCCAAGCAGGCAAGATCCTAGAAGGAACTCACCTAGACACATCATAGTAAACACATTAGACCCGAATACCAAGGAATTGATCTTAAATGCTGCAAAAACAAAGAAGGAGCTATATTATAATGGGAAGAACATTAGAATTACAGCAGATCTCTCCATGAAAACCCTAAATGCAAGAAAAGCTTGGAAAAACATCATTGATGTCCTGAAGACCAACAACTGCCAACCCAGACTGATATATCCAGCAAAACTAGCATTTACATTTGAGGGAGAAACAAGAATATTTCACTCCAAAGAGAAGCTTTATGAATACGTGCACACTAAACCAGCGTTACAAAGAATACTAATTAACCGAGAACAAATTGTAGAACATCAAGAACCCCCATCAAGAAGCAAACATCTATAATTCACTAAACACATAATGGGAAAAAAGAGAAAGAAACTTAGAAGTAAAAATAAATAACAACAATGGACACTGACCACTTCTCCATAATCTCCCTAAACGTGAGCGGGCTGAACAATCCAATCAAAAGACACAGAGCAGCAAACTGGATTAAGAAACACCACCCATCCATATGTTGCCTCCAAGAGACCCACCTCACTGCCAAAGACAGAAACAAATTCCAAGTGAAAGGCTGGAAACGAAGTTTCCACTCCAATGCACCATGCAAAAAAGCAGGAGTAGCAATCTTAATCTCCGATAAAATTAACTTCTCAGTAAAATCTGTACACAAAGACAGAGACCACCATTATATATTAGTAAAGGGTACAATCCATGCCCATAATATTACAGTTATAAACATCTACTCCCCCAACACGAGAGCACCCAAATTCGTCAAACTCTTTTAGAACTACAGAACAAGATAGACTCAAACACAATCATTGTCGATGACCTCAATACTCCACTCTCAACAAATGACAGGTCAATGCAACAAAAATTAAGCAAAGACACCATCGACTTAAATGACACCATATCCCAGGTGGGTTAACAGATATACACAGAGTCTTCCACCCAATGGCGAAACTTTTTACAGTTTTCTCAGCAGCACATGGAACACACTCCAAACTAGATCATATAATAGTTCATACAGAAAACTTAAGCAGATACAAGAAGTCTGATATAATCCCATGCATCCTATCAGACCACAGTGGAGTCAGACTAATTCTGAACAATGCAGTCAAAGTCAATAAACATTCAATCACATGGAAACTGAACAACACACTTCTGAATAACCCCTGGGTAACAGATCAGATCAGAAATGAAATTAAAAACTTCCTTGAATGTAATGACAATCAAGAAACATCACAAAGAAACTTATGAGACACAGCAAAGGCAGTTTTAAGAGGCAAATTTGTCGCACTACGAGTGCATATTAAAAAGACAGAACAAGAGCACGTAAATAAACTTAAAAAAAACTGAAACACCTAGAGGAGCAAAAAAAAAGTTAATTCTAAAACAGCTAGAAGGACAGAAATAACAAAAATAAAATCAGAAATTTCAGAGATTGAAATAAGATCTACTATACACAAAATTGATAAATCAAAAAGTTGGTTCTTTGAAAGAGTCAACAAAATTGACAGACCCTTGGCAAGATTAATCAAAAAAGGAAAGGGGAGATTCAAATAAACAAGATTAGAGACCCCACAGGAACAATCACAACTGATTCCCAAGAAATCCAGTCCATAATGAATAGGTACTACCAGGGCCTATATTCAAAGAAACAAGAAAATCTAGTAGAAATGGATGATTTCTTAAATAAATACAGGCTACCCACACTGAACAACAATGAGGTAAACAAACAGAACAGACCAATTTCTTACAACGAAATTGTGGAAGCAATCAGAGAAATGCCAACCAAGAAGAGCCCAAGTCCAAATGGATTCACTGTGGAATTCTACAAGACATTTAAAGTTGAAATAACACCTATACTCTTGAAACTCTTCTGAGAAATAGAAACAGAAGGAGCAATACCAAACTCATTTTATGAAGCTAATATTACTCTCATCCCCAAACCAGGGAAAGACCCAATAAAAAAAGAAAACTACAGACCTATCTCTAATGAACAGAGATGCAAAACTCCTCAATAAAATATTAGCCAACAGAATCCAGAAACAAATTTAAAAAAATCCTACACTATGATCAAGTGGGCTTCATCCAACAAATGCAAGGCTGGTTTAACATTCGCAAATCAATCAATGTAATACATCATATCAATAGAGCTAAAGATAAGAATCATATGATAATTTCTCTGGACGCGGAGAAGGCATTTGACAAAATACAACATCCATTCATGTTGAAAGCACTAGAAAAAATAGGAATAAGTGGTACATTCCTCAAAATAGTGAAAGCCATATATGAAAAACCTACAGCCAGTATTATTCTAAATGGTGAAAGACTGGAACCATTCACCTTAAAATCAGGAACTAGACAGGGATGCCCACTCTCTCCACTTCTCTTCAATATAGTGCTGGAACCCTTAGCCAGAGCAATAAGACAAGAAAAGGACATCAAAGGGATCCACATAGGGAAAGAAGAAATTAAACTATCCTTATTCGCAGACTACATGATCCTCTACTTGAGTGACCCAACAAACTCCACTCCCAAACTTCTAGAATTAATAAACCACTTTAGCAAAGTGGCAGGATACAAAATCAACCTTCAGAAGTCAGTAGCCTTCTTGTACACCAACAATACACAAACAGAAGGCCAAATCAAGAAAATGATCCCATTTGCAATAGTCCCCAAGAGAATAAAATACTTAGGAATATACTTAACCAAAGAAGTAAAGGAATTATTCAATGAAAATTATGAAAGCCTAATGAAAGAAATTAAAGAGGACACTGGGAAATGGAAAGACATCCCATGCTCATGGCTACGGAGACTCAACATAGTGAAAATGGCTATACTGCCAAAACCGATATACAAATTCAATGCAATCCCCATCATAATCCCAAAGACATTCTTTACAGAAATAGAAGATTTAATCCAAAGATTCATATGGAACAAGAAAAGACGTAGAATAGCCAAAACAATTCTAGGAAAAAAGAGCAATGCTGGTGGTATTACAATACCAGACTTCAAACTCTATTATAGAGCCATGGTAACAAAAACTGCTTGGTACTGGTACAAAAACAGACCAGAAGATCAGTGGAACAGAATAGAACCCAGAAATAGAACCATATACCTATAGGCAACTTGTATTTGACAACGGAGCCAAAGATATACAATGGAACAAACACAGTCTATTCAATTATTAGTGCTGGCAAAACTGTGCAGCCACATGCAGAAAACTAAAAATTGACCCTAGCCTTTCACCATGCACAAGCATTAACTCAAAGGGGATCAAAGATCTCAACGTCAGACCAGAAACGGTGAAATTGCTACATGATAATGTAGGAGAGACACTGGAACTCATAGGCACAGGCAACAGATTCCTGAACAGAATCCCAGGGTCACAACAGATTGGAGAGAGACTTGATAAATGGGACTACCTAAAAATAAAAAGTTTCTGCACAGATTAAAAACATAGTTGCAAAAGTAGAGCGACAGCCAACCAACTGGGAAAAGATATTCACCAACAATACATCTGACAAATGCTTAATATCCAGTATCTACAGGGAATTTAAGAAACTAATCCCCCGAAAACCCAATAAACCATTCACTAAATGGGCAAGGGAACTAAAGAGAGACCTATCAGAAGAAGAGATTAAAATGGCAGAAAAGCATATGAGAAAATGTTCATCATCTATGGTCATAAAGGAAATGCAAATAAAAACAACCCTAAGATACCACCTTACCCCAACAAGAATGGCCAAGATTTTGAACTCAGACAATGACAGTTGCTGGCGGAGTTATGGAGAAAAAGGAACCCTACTGCACTGCTGGTGGGATTGTAAACTAGTTCAGCCACTCTGGAAAGCAGTGTGGAGGTTCCTTAAAGAACTGAAAATAGACCTTCCCTATGATCCCGCCATACCACTCCTGGGCATCTATCCTGAACAGCATGACCCAGGATATTATAAAGACACCTGCTCAGCTATGTTCATCTCTGCACTATTCACAATAGCCAGGCGATGAATGGATACAGAAAATGTGGTATATATACACAATGGAATTCTACATAGCCAACAGACAAGGTAAAATAATGGCATTCGCAGGGAAGTGGATGAATCTAGAGCGAATCATGCTGAATGAGACAAGTCAAGACCTAAGGAACAAAAGGCACATGGTATCCTTCATATGCGGTTATTAAATCCAAAGTGTACAAGAGAGAGGACTCAATAACTGCATACCCAAAGCAATGGACATGGTAATGGAAATACAAACATAACTATATAGACAAAAAACCTATGACTCTATAATCATAATGTTTTATTTCATAAACTGATATGTTTCTATGACATACAAACCGTTAGCCTAATTTTGATTAAGTTCTAAAGACTAAGTCCCAGAGAATGTAATTAGAGATTTCCTCCTTGAACAATTGTTTGTTAAACTTGTCATTTAAAATATGATGTAAACATAAGCCATATAATTAATTATTGTTGTTCTTAAGGTACTATGTTATCTCTCATCACTTCTACTGTCCCTTGGTTATCTCATATTGTTACACTATCTCACTTTGTTACCTGATATATCGGATATAATTGTATTTGGTTATCTGAAATTGGATAGGGAACAGGGGTAAACAAGATGAGGGGTGGGGGTGGTGGGAAGGGAAATGGGGACCATGACATGTGAAAGGGTATCAATGTGTGGGAATTACGGCACCATTTATCCGGCAAATATCATGTAGCCCTTCTATTAATTACAAGAAAAATATATTTAAAAATCTACAGAAGAAGCACTTTTTTGTTTTGTAGTTAGATGTTTTGAAATATTTGGGTGTCGACAGAAGCAGAAAAAATGAGAGAAAGCCTAGAGAGTTAAAAGAGGATTTTTTTTAAGTAGAAGTTATTAGTGTATGAGTTCATACTGAGAAAATAAGGCAGCCTGAATAATGGTTCGATGGGGAATATGGATAACATAGTTATAAAGCCTTTAAGAAGATACAAAAGGAAAGCGTTATGCATGCTGAGCTTTGCCATTTATTAGGAATTCATTTAGATCAGCAGAAAGTCAGATATTTATACAGTAGGGTCATGTACATGTGAAGGTTAGAGGGTTTTCAACTGAATAGCAAATTCAATGTACTGTATTGATAACGTAATTTTGTCAACAACACACAAACTGCAGAGAAACAACAAAATCACAAAAAGGAGGCTATTATTATCTCCAAGGAGAATGACCTGATTAGGCAGTCAGGTAGGACTATCAATGTCCATGCACATAGAAATGCAGAGTGACTATGAGGACAGTGATAAGAAAGTTCATCTCTTAGATGAATACTGAGAAAGTAAATCCTCAGGATCAGAGAAAAGAGTGAGAAAATCCTAAAGGAACTGGGGATAGCCTTTGCTTTGTTCTGTATTTTTAGAGTTCTTTTGCTCTTTTAAGTTTATCTTCTGATAACATACCCTGATGACCAAATCCCTAGTTTTGTGCCTTCTCTGAAGCTTAAACTTATACTGGATATGCTTTCAAAATAATGGTCTTTTTCTTTTGAGCAATCAAATTTTCTGCTTGGTATCAATGGAAAGAGTGTTTCTTGATGCACGTGAAGATGGAGGCACGAATATGCACACACCCAAAAATCACTAGTAGGAAACTAATTTCACTTTTGAAAAATTATTTTTAAGAAGATATACAAAGAAGTTGCCATTCAATAAAACAGTTAATGAATAAAATACCATCTTGATCAATATCACCATTTTCAGCCCCCCCCCCAACCCACCCATTCCTTCACTTTATTTAATTTTCTAGGACATATATTGATTTCTTGACTGGTGTTTCCCCCATGCTCATCTTCATTTTTTTCAATCCTAAGGCCTTTCCCCCACATTCCTACTTTAAAGTAACCCTTTTCTGGTATTTATTTTGTTGAACTAAGACTTTCCTGACAGACTTTAGATTGTGCTGTAATTAGTATACAAATACACACATAGACAAACAATCCCACTCTATGCCATTTTTATGCTCACAATCTTTTTTGTCCTTTACTTTTCCAGATGTGTTTATATATTTCTTATGTTTATTTGGTAAGTACATATATTTGTGAACAAGATTTTCAGACTTCTAGATACATCTATTTGTATATTTACTGTCAGTTATTTCTGTATAGAGAATTATTTGCAATTATTTTGTGAATGTGGTTAAAAATATTGTCAAATTAATTTTAAATTAAATTATTCATTAGTTAATCCTAATTTTTTAGATCTAGTTTCAACTTCTTGTAGAAGCGGATAATAGTTTAATTAATCTTTTCTATGATAAATATTTTATATAGGCAAATGGTGATATGGTATATTTCTGTTGCTAGATGCTGAGATTCTTATCTTTTTTATTTTTTTATTAAAGACTTTATTAACATTGATTTTTACATCACATTTCAAAAATCTATGATGTGTATATACTCTATAGACATGTTTTATTACATAAATTAATATGTATATAAGACATACAAACCTTCAGCTTAATTTTAATTATGTTCTAAAACCTAAGTGCCAGTACTTGTAAATAGATATTCCCTTCTTGAATACTTGTTTGTTAAACATGACATTTGAAATATGATGAAATTCTTATTTTAAGTAATTATTTTGTTTTTTAAATGGGATCACATTTATGGCATATCTGTTTTATAGCTGTTACTAATGGTGTCCTTTGACATTCTTTTAAATTTATTGCAATTAATCAGCAAAGCCAGGAGCTGAGCTGTGACTCAAATAAAGCACCAGCCTTCAGCAAGAGATAAACAATTGAAAATGTGAGATTAAGTTACACACACACACACACACACACACACACACACAAACCACTACTGCACCTGTTCATCATTTGTTGAACATTTCTGTGTCCCTTCTACACTTCCCCCAAAAGATAAACTTACAAATAAGACATGGGACACAGAAAATAAAAATTAGAAACAAAAGCAAAAAACCCTCTTGCTTCCAATACTTGGAGTTCATTTTGATAAATACTATTGTATATGATCGAGCATATAGCTATTGAGCATTTGTGATCCTCACCTAAGAATATCTTCGTTTGAAATGGAAAGACTAGGAAAAATCATGTTAACTGAAGTAAGCAAGACCCAAAGGAACATTTGTAATAATTAGTATGATTCTACAATTCTCCTAGCAGAGGAGTGCTGTAATTCAAAAGCCATGTACATATATCTATAAAGGATGAGGCTAAGCCAAATTAACTCCAGAATGGGAAACAAGAGATTTATCCGTGTGATTATTGTATTTTAGTGTACTATGTGATCTTACTTTTTTTCTTCTTTTCTCTTTTCCTTTCTCTCTTTTTTCTTTTTTCCTCACTTATTGCTTATCCTCTATGGCAGCTGCATCTGACTATGGTACTTCTTATTTTGTATACACATTTATTTGAATCTGCAAATGGAATGAAAAAAACAAAGGACAAAGGTGAACCATTGTAACAGTGATATTCACAAGACAATATTTTGGAAATGAACTTTACAGTCTGGGAGAGGGATGGGGGAGAGAAAGTGGGAAAAATACGTACAGTGGTAACAATGTTTGAGATGTACTATAATCACTACCTTGTGAATGTAATTGTAACCCCCTTATACATCTCTCTGATAATAAAATTTAACTAAAAAATAAAAGATTGAACAAAATTTCAAGAAAAAGGTTTTAAAAAAGAATATCCCTCTTTGGTCTCACTGTATGAATGACTAGAAATCTGTATAATTTATCATGGCCTGATGTGCTTTTTGTCTTGAACCATCCAGTGTAAAGACATGGGTAAATCCTAGTTATAACAAATAAGGCAATCTATGCACTATGCAACCTATGTTTCTTTGGATCTGGCTTGTTTTTCTTAATATATTTTGTCAGTTCTTTCCATTTCCTTAGAAATGGTACAAACTCATTCTTTCTGACAAAGGAGCACAATTCCATTGTCTATATATGCATCATTTTCTTGAGACATTCATCCATTGAAGGATATCTGTATTGATTCCATACCTTGACTATGATATGTAATACTGCAATGAACATGGTTGTGTTGGTAGCTTTAGTGTGACATTATTTGTGGTCTATTGGATAAATTCAGCAGTGATACTAGACACTTTGTTGAAAATGAACTATACAACTTTTGGATGTGGACAGAGGAGGGTAAAACTAGGAGAGAAGGGGAGAAGTAATGTACTCATTTCCTGACTTATATAACTGTAACCCCCTGTTTATCACCTTTTAAATAACAATAAATATATGTGTATAAAAATAAAATAAAAAGTAAAAATAAACTTAAAAAAACGAGGAGATAATTTCTTATAATTTGGAAGCTGGTGAGACATTGAAAGGGCTCAAATGATCTTGGGTAGATCTTTTTTGTGTGTCTAAAAGGTGAGTAAGAGAGAAAGAAAGTCAAAAGAGAAAGGAAGAAGAAGGAAAATAAAAACAAACTATTTCAAATCACAACTTACAAAGGCTCTATTCTTATGATCTAATCACCTCTGAAGGACATGTCTTAAACCTGTCAAAGGGATATAATATATATATTTATATATACACACATATAGTTAAGATTTGGGAAGTCAAATTTTTTTTTGGTTAGATTTTTAGCTTGAAGTGAAGGCATAGGCATGTTCCCCAGGCTTTGTCTTCAAGGCTACTACTTATGTTGTAGCTCCACTTTGGACATTTTTTGGTAGTTAACTGGAGATAAAAGTCTTACAGCATTCTTGCCTGGGCTGGTTTTGAACCAAGATCCTCTGATCTCAGCCTCCTGAGTAACTAAGATGCAAGTGTGAGCCACCAGTGTCATGTTCATTATACTTTATTTTTTATAACATACAAACACCTTGTTTATAACATAGTAGTTATTTCCAAATTTCTGCTAAGATCTTTAATTTACAATTCTTAAATTATTATCAAGATAAAAAAGAAAATACAAAAAACATGATCTTAAAAATAGATTCCAACAGGAGCAGGGACAAAATCACATGAATGTCTCAATAGATGCAGAAAAGGCATTTGAAAAGATCCAACACCCCTTTATGTTAAAAGCTCTGGAGAAACTAGTAATCCATGGAACATTCCTCAACATAATAAATGCTGTGTATGACAAACCCACAGCTAGGATTACACTTAACGGCGAAAAGCTAAAACCATTCCCTCTAAAATCAGGAACGAGACAAGGATGCCCACTGTCTCTACTTCTCTTTAACATACTATTAGAATTCCTAGCCAGTGCAATAAGGCAAGAAGAAAGCATAAAGGGGATCCAAATAGGGAAAGAAGAAGTAAAACTTTCCATCTTTGCAGATGACATGTTCCTGTATTTAAAGAATCTTATAGACTCTATTCCCAAGCTACTTGAGCTGATTCAAAACTTTGAAAGGGTAGCAGGTTATAAAATTAACCCTCAAAAATCAAACGCCTTCCTCTATGCCAACAGTGAGAGGAATGAGGCAACAATCAGGAAAGCAACTCCTTTTGCAATAGCCTCAAAGAAAATAAAGTACCTAGGAATTAGCTTAACTAAGAATGTAAAGGACCTTTTTGATGAAAACTTTAAAACCCTGAAAAAGGAAATTAAAGCAGAACTGAGGAAATGGAAAAACCTCCCATGCTCCTGGATTGGAAGAATCAATATCATGAAAATGACAATCTTGCCAAGGGCTATCTAAATATTCAATGCAATATCCATCGATATCCCAATGTCATTCTTTAAAGAAATAGAAGAGGCAATCCAAAATTTCATATGGAATAATAAAAGACCCCTGTATAACAAAAACACTTCTTAGCAGAAAGAACAGCTCAGGAAGAATTTCAATACCAAACTTTAGACTCTATTACAGAGCTATAATTATCAAAACAGCTTGGTACTGGCACAAGAACAGGCCTGAGGACTAATGGAAAGGAACTGAGGACCCAGATATTAAACCACAGACCTATGGCCACTTAATCTTTGACAAGGGAGCCAAAAAATAGAATGAAAGAAAGCCACCTCAACAAGTTGTGCTGGCAGAACTGGTTAAGCACCTGCAGAAAACTAAAGCTGGATCCTTCTTTGTCACCCTGTACTAGAATTAACTCCAAATGGATCAAGACCTGGAGGTAAAAGCTGACACTCTGAAAACTTTACAAGAAGGAATAGGAGATACACTAGACCTCCTAGGCACAGGTCGAAACTTTTTTAATAGGGACTAAGAATCACAACAAATCAGAGAAAGGCTGGATAAGTGGGACTGCATTAAACTGCAGAGCTTTTGTATGGCAAAGGACATAGCTAGTAAACTAAGTAGGAAGCCTACAGAGTGGTAGAAGATCTTCACCAACCATATAACAGACAAAGGCCTCATATCTAAAATATATCAGCAGCTCCAAAACTAATCTCCGAAGTAACAACCATCCCATTAAAAGATGGGCCAAAGACTAATCAATCCAAAACTAATCTCTGAAGTAACAACCATCCCATTAAAAGATGGGCCAAAGACTTAAAGAGAGTCTTCTCTGAAGAAGAAACAAAAATGGCCTATAGACACATGAAGAAATGCTCCACATCTCTGCTCATGTAAGAAATGCAAATCAAAACAACTCTAAGATTCCACCTCACTCCAGTTAGAATGGCCAGGATCAAGAAAACTAATAACAACAGATGCTGGAGGGGATGTGTCCAGGAGGGATCACTACTACTCTGTTGGTGGGAGTGCAAACTCATTCAACCACTATGGAAAGCAGTATGGCAGTTCCTCAAAAGACTAAACATAGAGCTCCCCTATGACCCAGCAATTCCACTACTTGGCATTTACCCAATCATCCAGAAACAAAGACATACTAAATCCACCAGCACAACAATGTTCATTGCAGCACTATTTACCATAGCAAAGATATGGAACCAACCTAGATGTCCCTCAGTTGATGAGTGGATTAACAAGGTGTGGTATTTGTACACAATGGAATTCTATGCTGCTGTCCTAAAGAATGACATTGCCTCATTTGTTAGGAAATGGAAAGATTTAGAAAAGATCCTATTAAGTGAAGTAAGCCAGACTCAAAGGAACTTAGGCTCAATGGTTTCCCTCATGTGTCATAATCAGTAGAAACCTTGGTCTCTCTTAGCAGAGAATTGCAATAGAGCAAAACCTTGATACAAAAGGCCATATAGTAGGACGCTAAATGAAAGGATCTCTAGGGTATAGAAACATAAGCCATATAATGAATGATTGTTGTTCTTCAGGTACTATGTTATCTCTCATCTCTTTTGCTGTCCCTTGGTTATCTCATATTGTTACAGTGTCTCACTTTGTTACCTGATATATCGGATATATTTGTATTTGGTTAATTGAAATTGGATAGGGAAGGGGGGAAAAGAAGATGAGGGGTGGGGGTGGGCGGGAGGGAAATGGGGACCAAGACATGAGAAAGGGTATCAATGTATGGGAATTAATGCACCATCTATCTGGTAAATATCATGTAACCCTTCTATTAATTACAATAAAATTTATATTAAAAATAGATTCCATAAGTTCTCATGACAGTTTTAAATTATTTTAAAAGTTATTCAAAAATTATTTCCATAGCTCCCTCTAATAGGAACACATTTATCTTTGAAGAAAAATTCATGCATGCTACTTAAAATTCTATACTGAAAGCAAGCAAAGGCAAGTATGGGTTATCAGTAATATTTCAGACTTTGAGGGGGCAATACTGATTTTGCTGTAACTTCACAAGTCTATTGTAGCATTTTAGTAGCTACATAATGAGTGAGTATTTGTGTCAATAATATACTACTTTGAGGGGCTAGCAGTGTTGCCTAGTCACAAAGTGCATGCCGAGCATTCACAATGCCCTGTGTTCAGACCTTAGTACCACACACACAGAAAATGCTAGAAGTGGTTCTGTGGTTCAAGTGGTAGAGCACTAGCCTTGAGAATGCCCAAGGTCAGTGCCCAGTCCCTGTATTAAAGCCTTAGGACTGGCACAAACAAGAACAAAAATAAAAATAATATTATTTTGAATACAACATTTAAGTTTGTATATTCTAAATGTATTATTTTCATTATTTTTATTGCTTTTTCCTTTTTTATTGTAATGTATAGAGGAGTTACATTTATATTCACCAGGGAGTAGGTGCATTTCTTCTCACACATTGATACCCCTTCTCATGTTTTTGTCCCCATTTCCTTACCCCAACCCCCTCCCAATCATTTTGTTTCCCCCCTCCCTTTCCTATTTCAAATAAACAAATAAATGTATATATACTATGCCAGGTAAAAAAGTCAGATACTGTAACATTATGAGATTAACCAAATGGCAACAAAAGAGAGACAACAGAAAAACCATTTCTTCTCACATGTGTCATAGAAAAAAAGGCTTTTCTATCTTTCTAACTGAAATTTCTTGGTTATCTCCTTTCTGTTGTGTTTCCTGCATTTTGCTTGTAAAAGTGGATGATTTTTATACATCTGTTCAATTATAAATACATCTCACCTGGAAGAAAAATTCACTTGCCTACTTGGTGATCCTATGGTTGGAGTAGATAAATATTCTTTTTCCAGGGGTTTGAGATCTTTGCCAGTAAAAGTTCTTTAAGTGATACTGGAGAATATATTGGCTTTTCTTCCAGAAGCACATAGCCTCTTGTGAACAGGGTCCTGTAATACAATCTGTACAATAGCCCACTCCTGTCACATAGTTGAGGGTTTCTGTAATATGAGGGCCTTCTGTAGCACTGGCTGATCTGGTTCAGGTAAACAGCCGCCTGCTTTAAGCATCTACCCCAAGACCAACTCAAGTTCTATATTTTCAATACATGTGTGCACTGTGCAAAGTCATTCCATTTCCTGTCCAGCAAGAGTGGTTCCAGTCTTTAAAGAATTTTTGAAAGAGAGTTCGTTTTTGTGTTTCATAATATGTTGATAATGTCTGAAACTTTACATCATTCATACCAATATTCATTCGTGTTTAATTTATTCCTTCTAATTCATATTCTTTCTCTCTCTAATTCAGTGATAATTAACAATATTTAAACTTTTCTGATTTAGATCACTGTGTGATTTCTACTTTCTGTTGGACCATTAATACAATCAGAAAAAAGAATATATTAAACAGTCCTGTGCATTATAAAATTCTTCATATAACACTAAGAAGTGGAAATGGCAATCTTGCCAAAGGGTATCTACAAATTCAATGCAATACCCATAAATATCCCAATATCATTCTTTAAAGAAAAAGAAGAGGCAATCCAAAATTTCATATGGAATAATAAAAGACCCCATATAGCAAAAACACTTCTTAGCAGAAAGAAGAGCAATTCAATAGAATTCAAGAAGAGGAATTTCAATACCAAATTTTAGACTCTATTACAGAGATATAGTGAGCAAAACAGCTTGGTACTGGCACAAGAACAGGCCTGAAGACCAATGGAAAGGAACTGAGGACCCAGTTATTAAACCACAGACCTATGGCCACCTAATCTTCATAAGGGAGCCAAAAAAATAGAATGGAAGAACGACAGCCTCTTCAACAAGTGGTGCTGGCAGAACTGGTTAAGCACTTGCAGAAACCTAATGTTGGATCCCTCTTTGTCACCCTGTACTAGGATTAACTCCAAATGGATCAAAGACCTTGAGGTAAAGCTGATACACTGAAAACTTTACAAGAAGAAATAAGAGAACACCAGATCTCCTGGCACAGGTTGAAACTTTCTTAATAAAGACCAAGAAATAAAACAAATCAGAGAAAATCTGGATAAGTGGGACTGCATTAAACAGCAGAGCTTCTGTATATCAAAGGACATAGCTAGCAAATTAACTAGAAAGCCTACTGAATGGGAGAAAATCTTCACTAACCATACAATGGACAAAGGCCTCATATATAAAATATTTCAACAGCTCAAAAAATTGAATCACTCTGAAACTAATCTCCAAAGAAACAACCATCCTATTAAAAGATAGTCCAAATACTTAAAGAGAATCTTCTCTGAAGAAGAAATAAAAATTTCCTATAGTTTAATGCAGTCCCACTTATCCAGCCTTTCTCTGATTTGTTGTGATTCTTGGTCCTTATTAAGAAAGTTTCAACCTGTGCCAAGGAGGCCTAGTGTATCCCTATTCCTTCTTGTAAAGTTTTCAGTGTGTAGGCTTTTACCTCCAGGTCTTTGATCCATTTGGAGTTAATTCTAGTGCAGGGTGACAAAAAGGATCTAACTTTAGTTTTCTGCAGGTGCTTAACCAGTTCTGCTAGCACCACTTTTTTTTTTGGAATTCTATGCCCAACTGTTTAATTAAAAGAGAAAAGAATATAAAACTTTAGATGTCTTTTTTTTGGCCTAGTGGTTAAAGTGCTTGCCCAGCACCACTTTTTGAAGAGGCTGTCTTTCTTCCATTCTATTTTTTTGGCACCCTTGTCAAGGATTAGGTGGCCATAGGTCTGTGGTTTAATATCTGAGTCCTAAGTCCTATTCCATTTGTCTTCAGGCCTGTTCTTGTGCCAGTACCAAGCTATTTTGAAAATACATCGCTCCATTTGTTAGGAAATGGAAAGACTTATAAAAAATCATATTAAGTGAAGTAAGCCAGAATCAAAGGAACATAGGCTCGATGGTTTCCATTATTTGTCATAATCAGTAGAAATGTTGGGCTCTCATCGCAGAGATTTGCAATACAGCAAAACCTAGATACATAAGGCCATACAGTATGATGCTAAATGAAAGGACCTCTAGGATATAGAAACAAAAGCCATATAATGAGTGATTGTTGTCCTTAATGTATGATGTTATCTCTCATCTCTTTTGCTGTCCCTTGGTTATCTTATATTGTTACAGTATCTCACTTTGTTATCTGATATATTGGATATATTTGTATTTGGTTATTTGAAATTGGATGGGGAAGGGGGAAAACAAGATGAGGGGTGGGTATGGGGGGGAGGGAAATGGGGACCAAGACATGAGAAAGGGTATCAATGTATGTGAATTAATGCACCTTTTATCTGGCGAATATAATGTAACCCTTCTGTTAATTACAAGAAAAATATATGAAAAAAATTTCCTATAGACACATGAAGAAATGCTCCACATCTCTGGCCATAAAAGAAATGCAAATCAAAACAACTCTAAGATTTCACCTCACACTAGTTAGAGTGGCCATGATCAAGAAATCTAATAACAGATGCTGGAGGGGATGTGGTCAAGAGGGATCACTACTACACTGTTGGTGGGAGTGCAAACTTGTTCAACCACTATGAAAAGCAGTATGGCAGTTCCTCAAAAAGACAAAAATTAAACTCCCCTATGACCCAGCAATTCCACTACTTGGAATTTACCCAATCATCCAGAAACAAGAACATACTAAATCCACTAGCACAACGATGTTCATTGCAACACTTTTTATCATAGCAAAGATATGGAACCAACCCAGATGTCCCTCAGTTGATGAGTGGATCAACAAGATGTGATATTTGTACACAATGGAATTCTATGCTCCTGTCAGAAAGAATGACATCGCCCCATTTGTAAGGAAATGGAAAGATTTAGAAAAAAAAATCATATTAAGTGAAGCAAGCCGAACTTAAAGGAGCATAGGCTCAATGGTTTTCCTCATTTGTCACGATCAGTAAAACCTTAGGGTCTCCTAGCAGAGATTCACAATAGAACAAAATCTAGATACATAAGGCCATATAGTATGATGCTAAATGTAAGGACCTCCAGGATATAGAAACAAAAGCTATAGAATGAGTGATTGTTTTCCTTAATGTACTATGTTATCTCTCATCTCTTTTGCTGTCCCTTGGTTATCTCATATTGTTGGAATATTTCACCTTTTTATCTGATATATTTTATATATGCTTAATTGGTTATTTGAAAATGGATAGGGAAGGGGGGAACTCAAGATGAGTAGGGTGATGGGGGAGGGAAATGGGGACCATGACATGAATAAAGGTATCAATGTTTGTGAATAATGCACCTTCTATCTGGTGAATACAGTATAACCCTTCTATTAATTACAATAAAAATATATGGAAAAAATCAAGTAATAGCAAATTTCCCTCTATCAGTAAAATGATGAGAAAAGAACATTAAGAAGTATCTGTATAGAAATCATGAATAACCCATCTTTAAAATAGTGCCATAAGATACTATCAATGTGAACATTTATTTTCTGTGCAACTGCTATATAATAATATAATTTACTCTGACATTGAAATACAGGTAATTGAGTGTTGAAAATCATTTAATTAGTAGAGGCCATTCATCCAGGGAAAAGAAATTACTGTCAATTGCTATAGCAAGATAGTTTTTAATATACAAAAATGTCAAGATCTAAGTCAATTTTGTTTTTATATTGAAATAAATGACTAAAATGCATGAATGTATCAGAGAAGTAGTCATTTCCCAGGCAATTAAAAATTCCTCTTGTGAGTAAGTAATGAATTCCCTGCAGACTTATAAGATTTAAAACAAACATATGTCATCTTGAAAATTAATTCACTTCAGATTTACCCATTCTAAAATTGTGCTTTAATTTGGGAACAATATAATCCTAGTAAGGGAACAGTATTGCAGAGTACGCCTAGTATCAGAAGTGGTTAAGCCTTTTGGGTGCTCAATAAAATTTTCTTGAACGGATGGGTGGATCCATCTTTATGTGGCTAAGATTTTATTGCCATAGTAAAGTACTATTAAAAAATTTAAGACTGTGAGGAAAAATTTAGTACATACTAGAGCAAAGAAATATTTTATATAAAAATGAAGATTTCATTATAGTTATTGTCAGCAAGTAGCTATTTTCCTCCTTCTGACAACACAAAGCAGTGGAGATTTGTCCTTCAACCTCTAACAACTTTTTTGTTTCCTGTTGTACACTACGTTATCTTCCATCTTCTGAATAATGTAAATACCTGTAAGTTTTACGTTCTCCACTTGCACATGAAAATAATCTACCTCCTGTCAAAGACTTGTTTTGGAAATCTAAGACTATAGAGTGGGGAAACAACACTATAGAAATTATTGAATAATAACCAGTATAAATTATTTTAAAGAAGGCCCTTTTTATTATGACTTGATTTTTTTTCTCAGGTTATTTTTTTCGTAGTGATAGAAAGCTGAAAAAAATGTTGTTGGATGTACAGAAGTACTTTCAGACAATTTAGTTAGACTGATTTGTGTCTGCACAGCTGTCTGGGCATACTACACATGTTAGGCATTATTAAATAGTAAGTAAATACCTAAGCTTTGGTAATTATTAAGGATTATGACCTACTTACTCTCCTGTACTAACCCAGTTGTTTGGGTGGGTCACTACATTGCACTGTTCTCATTTTTTCCCATCCATAATGAGATTAGTACTATTTAATTTATGGAATCATGAGATAATATAAAATGAATATGCTCAACCTGTAGGAAGCGCTTTAAAAGTTACTATAGATAAATAACATAATACAAATGATACTGGACACAAACCTTTCAAGCTGGAATAATTATGTTTACCACAGTTGGAATTTTGCGAAAACTGCTACAAATTATTCTCCTGATTATATTTCTGAAATCTTGTCTGCAGGTCAAGCAGAGCACTTTATAGTGAATATGCCTTAATTTTCATGTACATGAAAATAACCCTGAGAGTATGTTAAATCTTCAGTTTCTTATACTTTATTTCTAGAGTTTGAATTTGGATGGTTCTGAATGGAGTCCCAGGAATTAAGGTATGGGAATATTTCTGGTGATTCTGATGAGATGCTTTCACTTTGAGCAATATTCCCCTCTGATATGTGTCACAGGTGATACTAGTAACTCCTAATGACAATTTTCATTGTTTTACTTTTAAAGCATTACATATAGTATCTACTCTTTTTCTTCACATATTTTTATTGTAATTAATAGAAGGGTTACATTATATTCACCAGATAGAAGGTACATTACTTCACAAACATTGATACCCTTTCTCATGACTTGGTCCCCATTTCTCTCCGACCCTCATCTTGTTTTACCCCCCTTACCTATCCGATTTCAAATAACCAAATAACCATATATACAATATATCAGATAACAAGGTAAACTACTGTAACCAAGGGACAGCAAAAGAGATGAGAGATAACGTACATTAAGGACAACAATCATACATTATATGGCTTTTGTTTCTATACCTTTGAGGTCCTTTCATCCTATATGGCCTTATGTATTTAGGTTTTGCTCTCTTGTAATTCTCTGCTAGGAGAGCCCAGGTTTTCTACTGATTATGAGTGTCTACTCTTTCTTTATTAAAAGTTCTTTCTTTTGTTTTTTTGTGAAGATGAAAAGTATTTTGAAATCAAATTACTTGATATTGTGAAACTACTATATTACAAAGCCAAGTTTCAACTATCATAGGAAAAACACATAAAAATTTAAAAAGACTTTAAAGGAAATAAATCTAACTATATACATATATATTTATTTCTGCTCATTTTGAATTGTTGTATGTTGTGAAGCTGATTTATTTTCCAATTTCATTTCTGGCATATTTAGAGGGGTACTTTTGAAAATAGGAAATGAAAAAATAATTTGTTTTATACACTTTCTATAGATAACATAAAATCCCTGAGGATATTTCCAGTGTTTATTTATTTGTTCAATCTTTGAATCATTTGCATAATATATTCTGAAAATACAGAGACATGCCAACTATGAAGCTAATTGTATTGATTTTTGTGTGGTTCATTCTGTCTCAACTTCAGAATTTATGGCAATTCAATCCTTTAAAAAATAACAAAACTTTATCAAATATAAAAGTAAGTTGTTTATTTAAATGTGTCTGTGTATAAGCATACACATATTAAAACTAAAAAAGTTCTGAATAAACCAAAGATTTTTTCAAGAGTTTAATTAATGTTCCTTACCATTTACCTTATTATTATACCAGTAATAGGCATGATAATATTGATATTTCTAATTGAACTCATAGTGTGCGCCACTAAAAACGTAGAACAACTTATGTGACATGAATGCTATTGCCATACTACTCACAGATAAAGAAAAATTTAAAAAGATTGAACAGAGTATAAGTAGGAGGATTAGCTTCATTTTGAATTGGCATGATTTATAAATTTGAAATTTTAAACAATTTGTCTATACTTTTCTTTCCAAAAGTTAAAAGTTCAAAAATGAAAAAAAGCCTTCACACATTTTCCAAGATGGAATAAAACATTTTCTCTTCCATATGGGAGATAATAGGATAAAAAACCCATCAAGGTAGTATATTGTATATAATTTTTTTTTGAAAATAGGAAGGTAAGGGAAAAACAAGGTGAGTGGAGGGAAAGCAGGAGAAAAACATTGGAAGAGGTATTGGTGTTCATGAAGTAATGTACCCACTACGTGATGAATGTAACCCCTCTGTACATCAACCCAGGAACAGGAATCTAGTTTAGAGCAGAGAATAAGGCAATGCTACAGTGAAGACAGGCTTTCTTGGTTTCTGAACCTTCCTGGGAGCATCCTCCATACAGCTGGAGAGTATCTTTTCTCAGGGCAAAAACGTTAAAAGATAATTTCAGGAATAAATCTTTGGCTTCCTCAAATCTTAGGTTTCCTCTAACTGTTCTCTAATTGAAAATACTCATGGCTCTATCTAGAGCCACACTTGTGCCTTCTGCTTGTACCAATTACAGTATGCCAGAAAATGTGAGTATAAATGAACACAAATAGGATTGATTGTGTCACTGAAGAAAATTCAATGCTCATTTGTTTTGTCTAAAAACATTGATTTATGAGCCAATATGATGGATTAAGTCTCTTCAATGAACAAAAAGGAAAATTTCACTATGAATTAGGAAAGCATTTCCAAAATACAGTTCATTCATTATTCATTCCGTCTTGTAATAAATATTTACTGAGCACATTCTCTGTAAAACTCCTAGAGTCAGTTAGGTAGGAGGTATTTCTTTTCTCACTGAGTTATGAGAAAAATTTAAGAATGTTAAGAATAATTAAGTCAAATATAAAGATGCATCTACAGTAAAGAGTGAGAGCTTTAAGAAAAGTGATGTCATTTTCCACACAGAGTCTCCTGAGTAGCACTGTTGCAATTTACCCTTTGTTCTACCTTTTCTGTGCCACCCTTACTCTCCTAAATATAAATAAACTAACAAACAAGACAAAAGGAAAAGTAAACAACAACTAAAAACTCTTTTGCTTCCTTTTTTCATGTTGATTTCATAAAAATTATGCTCATATGATCATATGCACGTAATTATTGAACCTTTGTTATCTATTCCTATGCATATCCTCCTTTGATCTCAATGTCTGAATGTCTAGAGATGTATATAATTTATCATGTCCGTGTGTGTGTGTGTGTGTGTGTGTGTGTGTGTGTGTGTGTTTGTCTGTGTCTGTGTGTATTATCAGTCAGTATGCTTACTTGTAGAATTATAGGCACATTCTAGCCACCACAAATGAGGGAAACCATGAAACTTATGATTCTTTGGATCTGGCTTTCTTTACTTAATATATTTTTTTCCAGGGTCTTCCCATTTCCTTACAAATGGAACAATATCATTCTGATGGATGAGTACAAGTCTGTGTTGTATATATACTTCATTTCTTAAACCATTTATCCACTTAGGGACATATCTTGGCCATGATAAACAGTGTTGCAATGAACATGATTACATGGTTGCACTGGTTACTTTAGTGTGGAGTTGTTTGTGCTCTATTGGATAAATGCCCTGGAGTGGCATTGAGATTGATGGATCATTGGGTAGGTCTATGTAGGACACTGTGTAGAGAATTAACTATACATAATGTGGGTGGGGAACGAGAGGAAAATCTTATAAAAGAGCTAGGATAGAAGAGCCATGATTCAAAAATGATTGTATCTATTATCTGACTCATGTATCTGTAACCTCTCTCTATATAACCACAATAATAATAATAATAATAATAATAATACAACCAAAATGGAAGATATGAGTTTAATTTTTAATCCCAATGAACTTGCAAAATTTGATGGCTATATATTCCTTACAATGACTACCAAAAATGTAAATATATGTGTGTGCATGTAGCATTTATGTGCACATGTATGTATGTATGTATGTATGTATGCATGTATGCATGCATGTACACACACACATACACACACCTGTGTGGATACACACAGGAAGAAATATACTCAGCAAAGCTCATTAGAAATGGCACACATTAGAAATAGGTACCATGACATGTGAAGTAATGCACCTTCTATCTGGTGAATATAATGTAACCCTTCTATTAATTACAATAAAATATATGAAAAAAAGAATTGGCACACATATTAATATGTATTTAGGTAATGAAATTGATAACTTAGACAAATAAATGAAATTTTAGGAGTTGAGTATGTACACAAAATGATGACTGAAAGAGTAATTTTTCACTTAACAATATGTCTCAAAAAACTTTCTAAAATGCATGTTTGAAGAATTCTTATTTATATTTCAACTTGTAGAAAGAATGTAAGAATATCTCTTAGATAAAAATACTAACTCCCAAATAAAAATTCAAAGCTTCTATTCTTAAAAACTTGCATATGTAATAAATGCTCACTAAAAATCAAGTGACTTCAGTACAGAAATAAAGAGGTATGAAGATATATTTTCATTGATATCAGCTCATTAAGAAGTGATATTTAAAAAATTGACAAGAAAATATATACAAACACACATAAAAAATAATTACATTTTGTATTTGTATAAATTATTAAATAACTATTATATTCCCTGAACTAAACAGGAGTAATCTGTTTAATTTTTAATTATTATTTTTGGTATTACTGGGTTTTTAATTCACATATATGCATATATTAGCCTATTTAGAAAATTATGTTCAAAGAATTGTTTTAAAATATTATGTTTGTATGTTGTCATTGCATAAAATGTAAAACTTTTGATTGTTTAGGACTATTACAAATATGAATGCGTTAAACTGACAAACTTATTTGAAGTACTATGAATTCAAAATAATATTGAAGAGTATTTATAAGAATTATATTTGCTATGGGCTGGGAGTTTGGCCTAGTGGTAGAGTGCTTGCCTATCATATACCAATACCGGGGTTCAGTTCCTCCATATCACATACATAGAAAAAAGCCAGAAGTGGTGATTAGGCTTAAGTGGTGAGTGCTTAGCTTTGAGAAAGTCCAAGGACAGTGCTCAGGCCCTGACTGAGCCAGGACTGGCAGAACAAAATAATTATAGTTGCTAGATCATTTTCTGAGGATAGGTTTTGGGAAAATATTTTTATTATCTATGAAGCTAGGCAATCTTCTAGTTTACAATAAAGTTATTAAGATTTAATTTAAGACATTTCAGTATTAGTAAAAGTTCCAATGGCAACATCTTTGGATGTAAATGAAGTTAAATGCAAAATTTATATCTTTTTGGTCATATCAAGAACAATTACCATGCAATGATCTGGTCATGGTAATTGGTATTGATCCTGAAGTTAATTGGATTAATTATTTGCTGATGATCTGAATTTCCAGTAGCAAGCATGTAGCAAATGACTTTCTTCATATATCTAAGTTGATATAGCAAATTGAAACTACTTATGGATATATCAACTAATATTGAAGCTAATTGTGTTTGAAATTATGTTCAGAGCAGATCTTAGCAGTAAGGAATGGCCACAGCATGTAGCTGTGACTGCAAACTTTCGGTAAAGACTCAATAACATAGTAGCCTCATTACATGAAAATTTTATTATTATTATGCTTATGTTGTGCTATATTAGCATTGTATGGATTAATATTCATATTTGTTTCCTTGACAAATGTATGATCATTATGAGAGGTACTACTAGTTTCCTAACATTTATTTTTTTCTTACTTATACACAGAAAATAAATGTTTAGAATGACAATGAATTGACTTTAGAATCAGATTTTCTAATATATTTTTGTAGTTAGGGATAACTGTATGACTCTCACTTTTGAGGTAATAGATATCTGATTTTAGCTAGATTTCTATTATATACAGATGAACCAAGTCCCAAAATGTTGCAAACTTTAGGTCAAAAGCTTTTATAGTAGTAATAACAAAATAAATGAAGGAATGTATTTTGACTAGGTAGGGAGAAGGGTTCTGCCAATTTTAGGACTGGAAGCCTGTTGATTCTTAATATAAAATTGTTCTACAAGGTAATGATAGGTTGTATAGATAGGGGAAATTGAAGGAAAGGGTCAGAACATCAAGTTCTGCTTTCTTCTTCCTGAGGAGTACTTCAAGATAAAACAGCAATGGAAAGAAATAATTCTGTACTGAGTCTCTCAATGCTCCGATCTATAATCATAAGGAACAAAAAGTTGTACAATTTTTAGTGCACATTTCACATTGTGATGACTATTATGGAGTCCTTGAAGCTACAGTTTTAATAGAGTGTAATAAGGAAGTGACAGACATTTTGTCTGTGTATTTTCTTTTAAATGTTCTCCAATAAATGAGCAGAAATCCCCAACCAAAAAAACCTGATGTTTGAATGTTCTTTTAAGATAAAGCTCATTAAGACAAGGGCCATTGGATAGATCAGAAAAATGAAATATCCAACCTTAAAGTTACATTTAGGACAATCTTAAGCTTTGGCCCACATATAATTTATTATAAACAAAACTCTGTTCCTAGGAAGGGATGATTTCAGGCTTAAAAACTAAGACAGATGGGGGCTGGGAATTTCGCCTAGTGGTAGAGTGCTAGCTAGCATGCACAAAGACCAGGGTTTGATTCCTCAGTACTACACAGATAGGAAAAAGTTGGTATTGGTGCTGAGGATCAAGTGGTAGAGCTCTAGCCTTGATGAAGTCTAAGGACAGTGCTCATGCCCTGGGCTCAAGCCCAGGACTGGCAAAAAATAGAGACAGATGTAGGCTAAAGTTAGGGCAAAGACAGAGTCATAAAAAATTTCTTTCCCCTTACTTCCAGAACTGTAGAGTTTGAGAGGGAGCTGGAAAAACTTGGCCTCTATAACAAAGGATGTATGTTTGAAAATATGAAAAATCCTTAGCTATTCTAATTAAAGATTTTGAAATTCTTTAAGTCAAATCTAGCCTCATTATACTTGTTTTACATATATATATATACATGTTATATATAAAGTTTCATGGAGTCCTGAAGGTAGTTTATACCTATGATTCATGCTATGCAAAAGGTTGAGAACTAAGAATTTTGATTCAGAGCCACCTGCCCCAACCCCCTCTCCCAGAAAATTAAATAAGAATGTAGAAGGGCATGTCTCAAGTAGTTGAATGTTAGCCATGAGTGCAGAGTTTGTGTTCTGTATCAATAACTAATGTTCTATACTTTTGAAATACATGTGTTCATAAAAGTAAAGAAGGTATATTTACTCTGAGGCTACAATTTCAGACATCATACAGAGGATAATAAGTATCCATAATTTATAAACAGTGACAAGAAGTCAGTTTGTTTTATACTTACACAGAAAATGAAGAAAATAAATGGTTTCATAACCTCTGAATCTCCATTCACCTCATATATTTGAGTTTCTATCAATGAACAAACATATACACGATGTGTTTTGAAAGTGAATGATGTGTAAGTGTTATTAAATTTTTAGGTGTCATTTTTTTTCTCTTGAGGTTGCATTGTGCCTCAAACTATTTCTGTGGCAGACTGCTCATGTATTTTTTCTCCCTGTGAAGGCAAATTCAATGAAGTATTTTGATGCTTTGAATAAGATTTTATTAACTGTATAACTTTATAACTTTAGTTACATTGTAAATTATTTAGGTTACTATACAAAGATATGTTCAATTTAGCCTTCAAGAGCATGGTATGTAGTGGGTGTATCATAATATGATGTTTTGATAAATGTAAGCAGATAATACATACTTAAATTAATAGTTCAGGTCATTCAAAATGCTTTTTTCTAGACAACAGCCACACAGACATTTACAAGTATAAATGTAAAATATTTTTCATGCAAAGAAAATATTTTCTGGTCTTCAAAACAAAATGCAAAGCCCACTGCTTGTGTATCACTTCTGTCAATCTAGCTCCTCAGGAAACTGAGATCTGAAGGTCCTAGTTCAAAACCAGGCTGGGCAAGGAACGTGTGGAGATTTGTATCTCCAGTCCACTACTGGGAAACAAGAAATGGAGCTGTGGTTCAAAGTTAATATTCTTTTTTTTGTTGTAAATAAAGCTAGTCAATCATTGTTTTTATTATGCCTTTGTCATGGAATTATTTCAAACTTATTGTAAATAAATTAAAATATAAAAATGAAAGGATTGATTATATATAATTTAGAATATAACAAATATAACTTGATCAGTCCTTTTTTTAATCTTGTCATTTATGGACAATAGTCTAACCAAAATGAGAGTTAACACTTCTGTCTTTGCCAGTATTTAAAGTGTTTAGATTTCTTAACATTTGATAGTTGTATACAACTAGACATAGATGGTATTTTGGGTTGAGTTTTGGCTTCACAGAAAGCAAGTTTGTTGAAGTCCTGTCTCTGGTAGTTACCCCAGAATGTATTTGGAAACATGGTTGCGACAAGCATGGATACCTAAGTTGAAATGACATTGAATTTAGATAAAACCCTGCTCAAATATGATTAGAGTCCCTGTAATAATCAGCATTTTGATGAAAGACACATTAGTAGAACAAAAAAATAAAAACAGAAATTGGAGTAATGTAAGTGCCAGAGGAGAAATGCCAAAGACTGCAGGCTAATGATCAACAACTGGGATGAATAAGGAAGGCTTTTCCTGAAGCTTCCAGGTGAGACATGGCTCTGCTAATATACTAACTTTCTATTCATAGTTGTAAGAATGGTGAGGCGGTAAGCTTTTTGTTGCTTACTCATATTGTTTGTGTTATTTTACTATAACCAAATTCAAATACCTACCTGTGAATAAAAATAAGCCATTTCTCTTATCTTTACAAATAACACTTTCTAATATGTCCTAAGGAATTGAACACCAACTAGCACATTTTCTAAAGAAAATAATTTTGCTTTTTGAATAATATTGGTGTGAGAACAAAATAAAAGTAAAAATAATTAGCTCCGTTTATTTAACTAAGAAAAGACGCTTTTCTCTCTTTGGGTAGCATTCACTTTGCTTTAAAAATAAAGATTATGTGCTATGTACATAATAAATATAATATTAAAGAAAATGATTTGAGTATAAAATAAGACTGGTTTTTCCAAAACTTATGAAAATTTGTGATCATGTGACACTTGTAGGAACTACCATTCAGATATAATGCTCTGTCACAAAAACTTGTTTTCACACATTGTACTATTTAGTAATCCTTATTTTACTGATAGAACTCAAGAAACACTGGTCAACACATATTCTATATTATCACCTATGCTTCTTGAATAACTATGACTTCTCATAAGTGTATGCTCAAAGAAAAACCTAAACCAAAGAATCTCAAATATTATACGTATCAGATTTCTTTATCTTAGAACCTTAAAAGCAAAGCTTTTCTGTCAAATCTGCTTTTAGCTTTCTCTTATCATTTCAGTCTCTGCTTTTTTTTTTTTTTTTTTTTTTGTGGGTCATGGTGCTTGAACTTGGCCTGGGCAATGTACCCGAGCTCTTCAGCTCAAGACTACTGCCCGACCCTTGAGCCTCAGCCCCACTTCCGGTTTTCTAGAGGTTAATTGGAGATAAGCATCTCGGGTCTTTTGTGCCAGGGCTGGCTTTGAATCTTGATCCTCAGTAGCTATAATAGCAGGCAAGAGCCACTACCCCCGGCTTTCTGTGCTCTTTTCTGGTTGTTCCTTTCTGTGTATTTGCTTCTGAGGACTTGTGTGTCTTTAATATTACCCCAACCGAATTGCTTACCTTTTTACTGTAAATTTGAGCTCATTATATCCTGGTATGTTTTTCCTATGATATGGAATAGTTCCTAATCTTCTCACTCTGTTACAAGATCCTTCCATTGAGCTTCAATTTGGTTGTATTTACACACTATGCCTGGGCTTCATATCTCCTTTCAGCATTATTTGGACACTCACCTGTTATCCTTCATATCCCCATTCTTGTTGGTAACAAGTGCCTCAGCCTCAGAGTTCAAAGTTCCTTTGTCTCCTTTCCTGAGATCATTATGTAGTTAATTTTAGCAATGCTGGTTCATTGATTTTATCTACATGACTCAGAAATTAGGAGTATAATTATTTGAGTAGACATATCTTTGCTTGGCAGGGCACAAGTACACAGGTAAAAATTCATTAATTAAGATAAACCAATTCATATTTAGACAAACAGAGTCACAGACACACACACACAAATGAATGCATCGACACATCTACACACATACACCACCACCACCACCTCAAACTGTGGATCTGTTAGTCAACCGAAGTTCACTACAGCATTAGGGTTAGCTCATGTTGAATATCTCCCCAGAATGTTGGGGTAAGGTAAATAGTGGAAGAAGTATTATAAATTGTTTTCCTATTTCTAACATACAGTGCATACCCAGCCTGTGCATGTGATTTAAATTCTCTCCCCATTGGTTCTCAAGGCCTGACAAAATATTTGCTGGGTAAGAAAAAATTATCGACATTTACATTCTTTAAAGAAATTAAGAGGCAATCTAAAACTTTCATGTGGAATAATAAAAGACCCTATATAGCAAAAACAATCCTTAGCAGAAAAAAAAGTGCAAGAGGAATTTCAATACCAAATTTTAGATGCTATTACAGAGTTATAGTGAGGAAAACAGCTTGGTACTGGCACAAGAACAGACCTGAAGGCCAGTGGAATAGAACTGAGGACCAAGATATTAACCCACAGATCTACTGCCACCTAATCTTTGATAAGGGACCCAAAAAATAGAATGGAAGAAAGACAGCCTCTTCAACAAATGGTGCTGGAAGAACCGGATAAGCACCTGCAAAAAACTAAAGTTGGATACTTCTTTGTCACCCTGCACCAAGATTAACTCCAAATGGATCAAAAAGCCTGGAGATAAAAGCAGATGCACTGAAAACTTTACAAGAAGCAATAGGAGATACACTAGGTCTCCTTGGCACAGGTCGAAACATTCTTAATAAGGAACAATAAATAAAACAAATCAGAGAAAGTCTGGATAAGTGGGACTGCATTAAACTGCAAAACAACTGTATAGCAAAGGACATTGCTAGCAAGTTAACTAGAAAGCCCACAGAGTGGGAGAAGAACTTCACTAACCATAAAACACAGAAAGGCCTCATATCTAAAATATATCTACAGCTAAAAAAAATTGACTCTCTCCAAAGAAATAACCATTCCATTAAAAGATGGGCCAAAGACTTAGAGTCTTCTCTAAAGAAGAAAGAAAAATGGCCTATAGACACATGAAGAAATGCTCCACATCTCTGGCCATGAAGGAAATGCAAACAACTCTAAGATTCCACCTCACACTTGTTAGAATGGCCATGATCAAGAAATCTAATAACAGATGTTGGTGGGGATGTGGCCAGGAGGGATCAAGAGTACACTGTTGGTGTGAGTGCAAACTCATTCGACCACTATGGAAAGCAGTGTGGCAGTTACTCAAAAGACTAAACATAGAGATCCCCTATGACCCAGCAATTCCACTACTTGGCACTTACTCAATAGTCCAGAAACAAGGACAGACTAACTCCACTAGCACAACGATGTTCATTGTAGCACTATTTACAACAGCAAAGATATGGAACTAACCTAGATGCCCCTTAGTTGATGAGGGATCAACAAGATGTGGTATTTCTACACAATGGAATTCTATGCTGCTGTCCTAAAGAATGACATTGCCTCATTTATAAGGAAATGGAAAAACAGAAAAAATCCTACTAAGTGAAGTAAGCCAGACTCAAAGGAACATAGGCTCAATGGTTCCTTCATTTTTTTTCTTTTTTTTATTGTAATTAGTAAAAGGGTTACATGATATTTGCCAGATAGAAGGTGCATTAATTCACATACATTGATACCCTTTCACATGTCTTGGTACCCGTTTCCCTCCCCCCCCCCACACCCCCCAGCCGTCTTGGTTTTCCCCCCTTCCCTATCAAATTTCAAATATCCAAATACAAATAAATTCAATATATCAGATAACAAAGTGAGATACTATACCAATATGAGATAACCAAGGGACAGCAAAGGAGATGAGAGACAACATAGTACATTAAGGACAACAATCATTCATTATATGGCTTTTGTTTCACTATCCTGGAGGTCCTTTCAATTAGCTTCACATTATATGTCCTTATGTATCAAGATTTTGCTCTATTGCAAATCTCTGCTAGTAGAGCCCAAGGTTTCTACTGATTATGACGAATGAGGGAAACCATTGAGCCTAAGTTCCTTTGAGTCTGGCTTACTTCACTTAATATGATTTTTTCTAAGTCTTTCCATTTCCTAACAAATGGGGCGATGTCATTCTTTCTGACAGCAGCATAGAATTCCATTGTGTACAAATACCACAACTTGTTGATCCACTCATCAACTGAGGGACATCTAGGTTGGTTCCATATCTTTGCTATGGTGAACAGTGCTGCAATGAACATTGTTGTGCTAGTGGGTTTAGTATGTCCTTGTTTCTGGGCGGTTGGGTAAATGCCAAGTAGTGGAATTGCTGGGTCATAGGGGAGTTCTATGTTTAGCCTTTTGAGGCACTGCCACACTGCTTTCCATAGTGGTTGGACGAGTTTGCATTCCCACCAACACTGTAGTAGTCATCCCTCCTGGCCTCATCCCCTCCAGCATCTGTTGTCATTTGTTTTCCTGATCGTGGCCATTCTAACTGGAGTGAGGTGGAATCTTAGAGTTGTTTTGATTTGCATTTCTTTTATGACCAGAGATGTTGAGCATTTCTTCATGTGTCTATAGGCCATTTTTGTTTCTTCTTCAGAGAAGACTCTCTTTAAGTCTTTGGCCCATTTTTTAATGGGATGGGTGTTACTTTGGAGGTTAGTTTTGGAGTGATTCAATTTTTTGAGTTATTGATACATTTTAGATATAAGGCCTTTGTCCGTTGTTTGGTTGGTGAAGATCTTCTCCCACTCTTTAGGCTTCCTGATTAGTTTAGTAGCTATGTCCTTTGCCATGCAAAAGCTCTGCAGTTTAATGCAGTCCCACTTATCCAGCCTTTCTCTGATTTGTTGTGATTCTTGGACCTTATTAAGAAAGTTTCGACCTGTGCCAAGGAGGCCTAGTGTATCTCCTATTCCTTCCTGTAGAGTTTTCAGTGTGTCAACTTTTACCTCCAGGTCTTTGATCCATTTGGAGTTAATTCTAGTGCAAGGTGACAAAGAAGGATCCAGCTTTAGTTTTCTGCAGGTGCTTAACCAGTTCTGTCAGCACCACTTGTTGAAGAGGCTGTCTTTCTTCCATTCTATTTTTTTGGCTCCCTTGTCAAAGATTAGGTGGCCATAGGTCTGTGGTTTAATATCTGGGTCCTCAGTTCTATTCCATTGGTCTTCAGGCCTGTTCCTGTGCCAGTCCCAAGCTGTTTTGAGAATTATAGCTCTGTAATAGAGTCTAAAGTTTGGAATTGAAATTCCTCCAGCGCTGTTCTTTCTGCTAAGAAGTGTTTTTGCTATACAGGGTCTTTTATTATTCCATATGAAATTTTGGATTGCCTCTTCTATTTCTTTAAAGAATGACATTGGTATGTTGATGGGTATTGCACTGAATTTGTAGATAGCTCTTGGCAAGATTGTCATTTTCACAATGTTGATTCTTCCAATCCAGGAGCATGGGAGGTTTTTCCATTTCCTTAGTTCTGCTTTAATTTCCTTTTTTAGGGTTTTGAAGTGTTCGTCAAAAAGGTCCTTTACATTCTTACTTAAGCTAATTCCTAGGTACTTTATTTTCTTTGAGGCTATTGTGAAAGGAGTTTCTTTCCTGATTATTGCCTCGTTCCTCTCACTGTTGGCATAAAGGAAGGCAGTTGATTTTTGAGGGTTGATTTTATAGCCTGCTACTCTTCCAAAGCTTTGGATCAGCTCAAGGAACTTGGGAGTAGAGTCTATAGGATTCTTTAAATACAGGATCATGTCATCTGCAAAGAGGGATAGTTTTATTTCCTCTTTCCCTACTTGGATCCCCTTTATGCTTGCTTCTTGCCTTATTGCACAGGCTAGGAATTTTAGTACTATGTTAAAGAGGAGTGGAGAGAGTGGGCATCCTTTTCTCGTTCCTGATTTTAGAGGGAATGGCTTTAGATTTTCACCATTAAGTGTAATACTAGCAATAGGTTTCTCATACACAGCCTTTATTACATTGAGGAATGTTCCATGGATTCCTAGTTTCTCCAGAGCTTTTAACATAAAGGGGTGTTGGATCTTGTCAAATGCCTTTTCCGCGTCTATTGAGACAATCATGTGATTTTTGTCTTTGCTCCTGTTGATGTGTTGAATTATATTAATTGATTTGCGTATGTTGAACCAGCTTTGCCTCCCTGTGATGAATCCAGTTTGATCATAGTGTATAATTTTTTTGATGAGTTGTTGTAGATGGTTGGCCAGTATTTTGTTGAGAAGTTTTGCATCGATGTTCATCAAAGATATAGGTCTATAGTTCTCTTTCTTTGATGAATCTCTGTCTGGTTTGGGGATGAGGGTTATACTGGCTTCATAGAATGAGTTTGGCAAGGAACCTTCATTTTCAATTTCATTGAAGAGCTTGAGGAGTATTAGTGTGAGCTCTGCTTTGAAGACCTTATAGAATTCAGCTGTGAATCCATCTGGCCCTGGGCTTTTCTTAGGTGGAAGTTCTCTAATTGCCATTTCTATTTCAGAGCTTGAAATAGGTCTGTTGAGTTGGCTTAGTTCTTCTTGGTTCAGTGTGGGTATGTTAATATTGGCTAGGAATTCATCCATTACATAACGATCCTAAATATTTACACACCCAATCCCGGAGCTCCAAACTTCATCAAGCAAACTTTACTTACACTGAAACCATACATAGATCGAAATACAGTGATTGTCGGTGACTTTAACACACCACTCTCACCTATGGACAGATCAACAAGGCAAAAACTCAACAGAGAAACCTTAGTACTGAACAACTATATAGACCAACTAGATCTAACAGACATCTGCAGAATATTCCACCCAGGAACAACACAATATACGTTTTTCTCAGCAGCACATGGAACATTTTCCAAAATAGATCACATCTTAGGCCATAAAACAAACCTGGACAGATTCAGAAATTATTCCATGCACACTCTCAGACCACAAAGGCATCAAACTGGAACTGAACACACATCTCCACCAACGAAAACCCTGTAACTCATGGAGACTGAACAACACATTGTTGAATCACCAATGGGTCATCGAAGAGATCAGAACAGAAATCCAACAGTTTATGAAATTTAACAGTAAGGAGCACACAAAATACCAACTCCTTTGGGACACAGCAAAGGCAGTACTCAGAGGAAAATTTATAGCGCTGAGTGCCTACAACAACAAGCTGGAAAAATTGCAAACCAACAAGTTAATGTCTCACCTTAAGCTCGTGGAAAAAGAGCAACAAACCAACCCTAATCCCAGTAGAAGAAAGCAAATAATTAAAATCAAAGAAGAATTAAATGATTTGGAATCCAAAAAAACTATAGAAAGCATCAACAAAACAAGGAGTTGGTTCTTTGAAAGAATTAACAAAATTGACAAGCCCTTAGCAAATCTTACCAAAAAAAGAAGAGAGCATATCGAAATAAACAAAATCGCAGATGAAAATGGTAATATCATAACAGAAATTACCAAGATCCAGAATATCATGAGGGAATACTTCTCAAACCTTTATGCCAACAAATTTGAGAATCTAGATGAAATGGTTTCCTTCATTTTTTATAATCAGTAGAAACCTTGGGCTCTCCTAGGAGAGATTTACAGTAGAACAAAACGTAGATACATAAGGCCATATAGTATGACACTAAATGAAATGATCTCTAGGATATAGAAACAAAAGCCTTATAATGAATGATTGTTGTCCTTAAGGTACTATGTTATCTCTCATCTCTTGTGCTGTCCCTTGGTTATCTCATATAGCTACAGTATTTCACCTTTTTATCTGATATTTTATACATATGTGTGTGTGTGTGTGTGTGTGTGTGTGTGTGTGTGTGTGTGTGTGTTTGGTTATTTGAAATCGGATAGGGAAGGGGGGAAAACAAGATTAGGGGCGGCGGTGGGGGGAGGGAAATGGGCTCAAGACATGAGAAAGCTATCAATGTTTGTGAAGTAATGCACCTTCTATCTGGTTAATATAATGTAACCCTCTATCAATTACAATCACAATAAAATTATATGAAAAAAGAAAAAAATATTTACATTTAATTGTAGGAGCTGCTTCCAGTCTGCCTAAGTTTCATATTTCCCTATCCTCATTGGACTTTTTCTACTTCAAAAATTTGTTTTCTGCTATTGGTTTCAGTAAATTTTATTTACAAACAAATGTTTAAGAATTTTACCACATATTTTTTACAAGTCAAAGCATGTGGGACTACAAGAAAACAAATGCAGCAAGAATATAAGAAATCATAGGTGATTATCTCAAAACTTACCATGAAAATATTACCCTAGATATGGCAATGCTATATTGAATTATTTTCTCTTTGAAAACATCAACATAGAGATGCAGAGTATGGTCTTGAAGGCAAATATCATTAGGAAGGTAAATGAGTATAATCTTTCTTTTTTCTTCCTTAGATCATTGGAAAGAAACAAGCAATGTATCAGTTTAGCAGAATAAGCCAAAAATGACCTCTGAAACTCCTTTCTTTGCCATAGGATAATTGTCTACAACCTAACTTGCTAGTAAGACATCTAGAAAGCTGAGATTAAGCTTAGAGTAAACCTAAGTGAGTGTTAGGATTGGCTTTGGGTACTTAATTATTTCCTTAATTCAAATCCAGCAACTAATGAAACATTAAATTATTTTGTTTTCCTTCACTATAGAAGTGTACTGATGAAAAGTTTACATAAGTTTTTCATTAGTTTTTGAAATAGATACCTGGTTTGTAGATTAAATAAAGTCAGTTATGATCTTAACATAATCATTTTCTGTTACACACTGGAAAAATAGTGTATATTAATCTATATCTGAAACTTTTTGGCTTTTATCAGAAATTTTGTATGTAGTATTGGACTCCATCTATAGTCTTATAAAATGATTATTGAATTACTTACTGAAAGAAAGTATTCTTCATGCTAATCTTTGGTCTAATAATATAACTTTACAATGTTCTTTTCTTTCCAACCAATTGCATTGTAAAATTACACAGAATTCATGCAGTTAAAGGCTTTAGGGATTCTACATTTTCCATATTTTAATATTTGAGATCTCTTTGATTTTCTTTAGATCACTACTGATACTTTATAATGCATTGGTATCTCAAGTAAAACATTGAAAATTTCCTCACTTGTTGCTTATCATTTGCCTATGTACAATAAGTTTGCCCTCATTGTGTGTGTGTGTGTGTGTGTGTTTGATTGCTCTGAGTCTCCTCCTCAATCCAGTTAGAGTGGTTGCTATAAAGGAAACCATAACAAATGGAAGTGTGGATGTGGCCAAAAGAGAACTTTCTCTATTTCAAAGTTGGTGGGAAAGTAAGCTTGTTCAAACACTCTGGAGATCTTTATGAAGGCTCCTCACAAGACTATACAGAGAACTACCCTATAACTTCCTGGGGATTTCTCCACTAGAGCACAAACAGGACCACACCAGTACCACCAACACAACCATGTTCACTGCATCATTGCTCACTATAGCCAAGACATAAAGTCAATCCAGATCCATTGCCCATCTGTGGATGAATGAATCCAGAAAGTACATTACATATACACAATGGGAGTCTGCTCGTCTATTAGAATAATTTCTTTTATTAATTTTATTTTAGTTTCAGGATGATATATTAAGGGGTTAGATTTACATCTATAAATACTAGAACAATTTCTATTTCTTTACCATTTGTATGGAAATAGAAAGACTTGGAAAAATTATATTAAGTGAAGTAAGCCAGACCTAGAGGAACAAAGAATTCTCCCTTTCCTTAATTTGTAGTTGATTGAATGTACCTATAAATGTTTTGGTAAACATGTTGGCCTGTATGCAAGTGCTTACAAAGGAATTAATAGATAAATAAAATAGCAATTATTGGTAGGCATTAATGGATTTCCTGTAATGCTATCTACTCAGGGACTGACATCTGAGGAGTGCTATAAGGAGAGACTCATATCTAAGAAATCTCAAAAGAAATGCAATGTCCACATAAGTTAAAATAGAAAGCTCACAGAGTGGGAGAAGATCTTCACTAACCATACAACAGACAACAGCCTCATATCTAAAATATATCTACAGCTAAAAAAATTGAATCTCTTCAAAGCAAATCTCCAAAGAAACAACCATCCCTTCAAAAGATAAGCCAAAGACTTAAAGAGAGACTTTTTTGAAGAGGAAATAAGAATGACCTACAGACACATAAAGAAATGCTCAACATCTCTAGTCATAAAGGAAATGCAACTATGTGATTCCACCTCACTCCAGTAAGAGTGGTCATGATAAAGAAATCTAATAACAACAGAAGCTGGCTGGGATGTGGCCAGGAGTGATCAATACTACACTGTTGGCAGGAGTGTAAACTCATTCAACCACTATGGAAGGTAGTATGGCCATTCCTCAAGAGACTGAACAGCAGTACCACTGCTTGGCATTTACCCAAATTCTAGAAAAAAAAGGACATACTAAATCCAGTAGTGCAACGATTTCAATGCAACACTATTTATAACAGCAAAGATATGGAACCCACCGAGATGCCCCTCGGTAGATGATTGGATCAAGAAGATGTGGTATTTACAAACAATGGAATTCTATGCTGCCATCAGAAAGAACAACATTGCCCCATTTGTAAGGAAATAGAAAGACTTTGAAAAAATCATATTAAGCAAAATAAGCCCGACCCAAAGGAACATAGGCTCAATGATTTTCCGTATTTGTAATTATTAGTACACATCTAGGACTCTACTAGCAGAGGATTACAATAGCTCAAACCTAGATATATAAGGGCATATAGGATGAGGATAAATGAAAGAATCTCTAGGATATGGAAACAAGAACTTTATCTTGAGTGACTGTTGTTTTTAATGTACTATGTTATTTCTCTTCTCCTTTGTTTCTCTTTGGTTAATCTCATATTGTTATTGTATCTGACTTTGTTGCCTGGTATGTTGTATATGTTTATTTGAAATAGTAAAGCGAAGGGGGGAAAACAAGACGCGTGAGAGGGAGGGAAATAGGGACAAAATCATAAGAAGGGGTATCAATGTGTGAGAAGTAATGCACCTACTATGTGGCGTATGTAACTGTAACCCCTCTATACATTATCTCGATAATAAAAAATGAAATGAAAAGAAAGAAAGAAAAAAAATTGGTTTGTATAGTCATGCTGAACTCTATGTGTTCTTCTTTGGACAGCTTTCAAGTGCGGTTTCCTTCCCACATACTTTGTGTGTGGAGGGTGGTGACAGCCAGAGGCAACCTGTAATACATTTCATCAACTGTTTGGGTGACTGAGGGGAGGTGAGTGTAGGCCTGAAATACTGGTTCTTTGACTGCTAGGTAGATAATCATAACATCCATTCACTTGATTATAATCCCATAGAGTATTCTCACAATTAATATAACTGTTATCGGATTATTAAATTGATTATACTTTTATTGAATGATAAATATAATTATTTGAACACTTCTATAGTAATGTGGTTCACTTGCCCTTTGTATTTGCCTCTGTAGTGAACAATCATCAATAAACTTATTCTCAGTAGATTTTATAAATAATGTCATTTTTTCTAGTTTATTTCTTTATTTAAAATCATTAATGTCATAGCAAGCTATGTGTAACTGAAGTATTATTTTATATAAATGCTCAACTGATATCAGAGAAATCCAAGCATATAACGAACATCTGGTTATGATTTGAAAAACTGGTTGAAAGTACAGGCCTGAGGATCAATGGACTAGAACTGAAGACCCAGAAATCAACCCTCAGACATATAGCCACCTAATCTTTCAGAAGAATGGAAGAAAGACAGCCTCTTCAACAAGTGGTGCTGGTAGAACTGGTTAAGCAGCTGTAGAAAAATAAACTTGGATCCTTCTATGTCACGCTGCACCAGGATTAATTCCAAATGGATCAAAACATTGAGATAAAAGCAGATACTCTCAAAACTTTACAAGAAGTAATAGGAGATACACTAGGTCTCCTTGGCACAGGTCGAAACATTCTTAATAAAGGTCAAGAAACACAACAAATTAAAGAAAGTTTGGACAATAGGGACTTCATTAAGCTGCAGAGCTTCTGTATGGCCAAGGACATAGCTAGCAAGTTAAATAGAAAACCACAGAGTGGGCGAAGATCTTCACTAACCATACAACAGACAAAGGCCTCATATCTAAAATATATCTACAGCTAAAAAAATTGAATCTCCCCGAAACAAATCTTCAAAGAAACAACCATCCCATTAAAATGAGCTAAAGATTTAAAGAGACACTTATCTGAAGAGGAAATAAGAATGGCCTATAGACACATGAAGAAATGCTCGACATCTCTGATCATAAAAGAAATGCAAATCAAAACAACTTTGAGATTCCACATTACTCCAGTTAGAATGGCCATGATCATGAAATCTAATAACAAATGTTGGTGGGGATGTGGCCAGGAGGGATCACTACTATACTGTGGTGGGAGTGTAGACTTGTTCAGTCACTCTGGAAAGCAGTGTAGTGATTCCTCAAAAGACTAAATAGAGCTCCCCTATGACCCAGCAATTTCTCTCCTTGGCATCTACCCACTTGTTCAGAAACAAGGACATACTAAATCCACTAGCACAACGATGTTCTTTGCAGCATTATTGACCATAGCAAAGATATGTACCATGTTTTTTCTCTTCTCTTTTTTTTTGTACTAAGGTTAATCTCATATTTTACTGTATTTGACTTTATCACTTGGTATATTATATATAAATTTATTTGTTAATTTGAATACGAAGGCAAAGTGGGGAAACAAGATGATTGAGAGGTGGGGAGAAGGAAATGGGGACAAAAACATGAGAAGTTTTATCAATGTGTGAGAAGTAATGCACCTACTACCCGGTGAATGAAAATGTAACCCCTTTGTACATTACCCCAGCAATAAAAATAAAACATTAAAAAAAAGAAAAACTGATTGAACAATTTTCTAAATTCTCTATCTAGAGAATTGTTAAATTTTTCTTATTAACTCATATTCTGTCTAACGGAGTCATTCTTTGTTCCATATAGCTCAGTATTTTCATGGAATGTAAACTCTATTTCTCTTCCACATGTATCTAAATATTCTATGCAGATTTAAGACAGCTTTTTAGTAAGGTTTGTTTCAGTAGGTTCTGACTATGATTTTTATCATAATTACGTTTAATGGTAGTGTGTGCATGTGTGCCCTTTAGTACTAAGGCTTGAACTTGGCATAACATTCTTGCTTGGAGTTTTCACTCAACTCTGGTGCTATATTTCCTGAGTCATACTTCTAAACCTAAAGAAAATACTTAATGTTTCTGTTAATATGTCCAATGAAAATCGATCTTGGATTCTTTGGTAATAAGGCATGGATATGGAAGATATTATCACAGGATTAAAAGGAGAAATGAAGCTTTGGGAATATCCTTGGTCATAGTAATTCGGTGGGAATGATTTATGTTATGTTTCTGTGATTTCAAATGTGCGCTTTGAGCAGTTCTTGGGTTTTAAAATACATTTTGTCAGAGATTTAATGAAATTTGTAATGTCTTCCTATGCTCCACTCTATGCAGACTTCTTTTGACCTATTGCATTTGGCATTTCATCCTGTCTCTTATTTTGTTTTGGAGATGGTTGTGTTTGATCTTATTGCCTCTTCATGTCAAGTGTGTTTGCAGAGGTGGGAGGATTCTTTGGCTGTGCAGTGATGCACATGTTTAATCTGTGTGCAGCAGCCAAGGATTTACAGTGAAGAATGTGCATTGCTTGATATAGTAAGGAAAACAATGAGCTGATGTTTGCAAAGGCTTTCTAAGCCTGAATGAGTTCACTATATCAAACTATTATTGGCACTTTCTAAATGTCACCGAGTTTTCTCCTTTTCTTAATATGATTTCAAGAATATTGCATTCAGCAAAAAGAGTCTTATTAGTATTTCAAGTGCAGTGCTTCTGCTGTGTAATATATGCCTACATTGAACTGATTTATTTTATTTAATGCAATTGCACTTTGGGTTGAGTGCAATGCCTTTAGCTTTTATTTTTGCTTTGGTCAGAATAGTATTCATTTCATTTCAAAATATATTTGTTAATGGAATTTTATCATGTAGACATTTGAAAATAGAGGTAGTTATATACAAATCCATGCATGAACTAGATGTCAGTGGTTTACACCTTCAATTCTAGCTTCACAGGGTGCTGAGGTCTGAGCATCACAGTTCAAAGCTAACCAGAGCAGGAAAACCTATGAAACAATCTCTACTAAATTAAAAAAAAGCCAGAAGTAGAGCTGTGGCTTAAGTGACAAAGCACTAGTCTTTAAAAGAACAGAGTAGGCCCTACATTCAAGCCCAAGCATCTACACATTACACGCACACACACACACACACACACACACACATGCGCACATGCACACACATAACAAAAAATGACAACAAAAACTGTATGTGTACACATATATAATATACACTCTAAATATAGTAGTTTCTTTGACATGTTGTTTCTTTACCATAGGGAATATGCAGTGTAGTATTTTCAATATGGATTCACATAGTGAGTAAAATTATTAAAGTTAATTTTATAAAATTGTTTTCTTGAAAAAGAATATTGCTGTGAAGCTTAAGCAATCCTCAAACTTGCACTCCTCCTGCCTCAAGTCTCTTGAATACTGAGATCAAGGAATGTATCACCAGGTTTTGCACAAATAATTACTTGAAAATGCAGAATTTTATAATTTCAGAAAGTCTCCAAAATAATAAGCTATCATCCAGTTACTCAGGAAACACAGACTGAGACTCAAGATTTAAGGCCGGTGTGGGCAAAGTCGTTTCAACCAATAAGCCCAGTGCCTTAAGGTGTTGCATAATTGCAGCTATGTGGAAACCACAGATAGGACTGAAATGATGAGAGGCTAAAGAAAAATAATTCAATGTTGCCCAAATTGTAACTCAATCAAACAATAGCTGAATACATAGCTCAAATGGTAGCTCACCTGTCTCAAAAGCATTAGACCATGACTTCACATGTCTGTACTGTTAAAAGAAAAAAATAAAGGATACCAAGCTAGCAAAGGATGCAAAGCACTTTCTCTTTTCTCCGTTATTAGAATATGCAACTATGTACCTCGTTTCACCCAAAATTTCAAAGCACTTGACATTCAATGATAAATTATCATATTTTCTTATCACATATTTTTCATTTTTATCTACGTTTAAAGAGAAAATAAAACTATTCTGGCATAGTCTGTTGCCAAAAATAAATGACACCATAGTGACAGTCTGTTAGAAGACACTGGACTTTGTTTTTCACAGATTGGTTGAAGGTTTTAAATGTGTGAGAGGACTGTTGGAATTCTCAGTTAAACAGAATTACAGGAAAACACAGCTGAAGTTCTTTCTTCACATATATAGCATTTTGTTGTTTATTTTGTTGTGATTGGATTGTTTAGTTGATTTAAAGATTTTGTAAGATAGGCTAATTTGTACAGTAATAAAAAGGAGAAAAAGTTGTTTTAAAAAATAATGGCAGGAGCAGAAGATAGTGCCAAGAAAATAGGGACGCTGCCTAGCTCTCTCTCACAAAAAGAGAGAACCAGGGAGTCCCACGAGTCAACTACCTTAAGAAATCCACAAGAACAAACTCAAAAAGCAATGGAGAAGGACTCAAACTGGAAAAGAAATCCAGATAAAGCTTACATCCAACTTTCTCAAAGAATTCGAAATGTGAGGATCCCTCCCCCACTCCTCGCCAACGGCTCAAAGCTGCAAAAAGCCTCGGCAGAGGGCGCCTGGACCACCAGCCCTTACTGCTGCAAAAACCAGCATAGGACTGGGCCAGCAAGTGGCAGAAGCAGCAGAACCCGCAGAACCCAGACGTGGAACCAGAACAGCAAGCAACGGAACCCAGACATGGAACACAGGTGGCGGCAGAGATCCGAGGGGAGTGAAAGACTCCCCAACACTGTGGAGCATCCACAGCCAAACGCAGAGGCGTGAGTAGTGCAGCGGGTCTCCAAACCCATCGGGAAAGCAGAGCTGATGCCAAGCAATAGAACTTAACTCAGACCCTTCCACCCCGCCCGAGAAAGACTGGCAGGAACAGGGGGCAAGGAATTTAGAATCCTGTCCCTTCCCTCAACAGCCCCCTCCCCCAAGCAATTCACTGAAGACTGACAGGCAGGCAGATGCTAAGACCCAGCACCCCACCAAGGGAGGTGGAGCTGTCCCAGCTCCCACCTGCCCAACAGGTTCCTCTTCCAGGACTTTGACTGGAGACTGACAGGCAGGCAGACGATAAGATCTAGCAACCCACCAGGGGAGGCGGAGGTGTCCCAGCTCCCACCTGCCCAACAGGTTCCTCTCCCAGACCACTGGGTCTGGAGAGTGGGGGGCACTGAATCCCTGCCTTACAACAGCAGGTGGGGTGTGCAAGAAAACAGGAGCCAGCATCTGTCCCCCTCAAATCTTGAGCCGGTCATCCTCCAGCTGGGAATTCTGAGGAAGACAACACTGAGGGGCCCCCACAGTCACAGACTCTCTGACAAAATGGTGGAAACACAGCCAGGAACTGAAGGACAGACCAGTAGCCAAGCTCGCCTTCTGAGAATCAGAAAGGCTCGGCTCCGTCCTTGGAGCCCACATCCTCAGCTGGGCCCTGCCCCTGGGAACAGAGCGGATACCTGCTGGTCCTGCTGAGAGCCTCTGGAAATTCCCAAGCCCCAGACCCTTGGCCTGGGGCCCACAACTAGAAGCAGCACAGGAAAACCAACCTTCCCCCCAGTGCACTGAGACTGAAGCTCGCAGATCATCCCACGGCCCACTGTGAGGGCACTGGTTGGGCTGAGCTAGTCGTGCAGCAACACACAGCCCTGGGAACAGGCCAGAACACCTGCAAAAACTTCAAACTCTGACCTAGTCAGCAGAGGAATCAATTTGCCCGAGAACAATAGGTATTCATGTATTCGCAGAATCACTGGTCCCAATCCAAGTAAAGACCGCTACCTACCGACAACAGAGTGAACTACAACAGTTCTCGATGCCTAGGAGAGTGCAAAGACGAATTACAACATACATAAATAATCAAAGTCCCACGCAAAGCCCAAAAGGAAACAAGAGCGAAGGACGAGAGAGATGTCACCATCCCAAGAAATGACACCTGAAGAGACACGAAACATGACCCTATTCAAGGAGATGATTGTGGACATGACTAAGGAGATTAAAACAGAATTCCAAAAACAATTCCAAGAACATAAGCAGGAAATCACCAAAGAGCTCCTTGAATTCAAAAGAGAAATGGAAGAAAAGATTAATACCTTCACAGCAGACATGATAAGTTCAGTGTCCACACTTCAAGCAAAAATGGAGACATTAAGCAGCAGATTGACGGAGATGGAGAATAGAACATCAGGAACGGAAGACAGAACACAAGAGCTGGAACAGAGAGCCGCCCCCTTGGAAAAATGAGTCAGAATCCACCAGAGAGAGCTCCAGGAACTGGCAGATGAAGCAAAGAAGCCTAATCGTCATATAATAGTGATTGAGGAGGGCACAGAATTTCAGGACAAAGGTATGCAACAGCCAGTATTACACTAAATGGTGAAAGACTGGAACCATTCACCTTAAAATCAGGAATTAGACAGGGATGCCCACTCTCTTCATTTCTCGTCAATATAGTGCTGGAACCCTTAGGCAGAGCAATAAGGCAAGAAAAGGACATCAAAGGGATCCACATAGGGAAAGAAGAAATTAAACTATCCCTATTCGTAGAGGACATGATCCTCTACTTGAGTGACCCAACAAACTCCACTCCCAAACTTCTAGAATTAATAAACCACTTTAGCAAAGTGGCAGGATACAAAATCAACCTTCAGAAGTCAGTAGCTTTCTTGTATGCCAACAATACACAAACAGAAGGCCAAATCAAGACAATGATCCCATTCGCAATAGCCCCCAAGAGAATAAAATACTTAGGAATATACTTAACCAAAGATGTAAAGGAATTATTCAATGAAAACTATAAAAGCCTAATGAAAGAAATTAAAGAGGACACTAGGAAATGGAAAGACATCCCATGCTCATGGCTAGGGAGAGTCAACATAGTGAAAATGGCTATACTGCCAAAATTGATATACAAATTCAATGCAATCCCCATCAAAATCCCAAAGACATTCTTTACGGAAATAGAAGATTTAATCCAAAGATTCACATGGAACAAGAAAAGACGTAGAATAGCCAAAACAATTCTAGGAAAAAAGAGCAATGCTGGTGGTATTACAACACAAGACTTCAAACTCTACTATACAGCCATAATAACGAGAAGTGCTTGGTATTGGCACAAAAACAGACCAGAAGATCAGTGGAACAGAATAGAAGACCCAGAAATAGAACCACATACCTATAGGCAACTTGTATTTGACAAAGGAGCCAAAGATATACAGTGGAACAAACACCGTCTATTCAATTATTGGTACTGGAAAAACTGGGCAGCCACATGCAGAAAACTAAAAATTGACCCTAGCCTTTCACCATGCACAAGCATTAACTCAAAGTGGATCAAAGACCTCAACATCAGACTGGAAACCGTGAAACTGCTACATGATAAAGTAGGAGAGACACTGAAACTCATAAGCGCAGGCAAAAGACTCCTGAACAGAATCCCAGGGTCACAACAGATTGGAGAAAGACTCAATAAATGGGACTAACTAAAAATAAAAAGTTTCTGCACAGATAAAAACATAGTCGCAAAAGTAGAGCAAAAGCCAACCAACTGGGAAAAGATATTCACCAACAATGCATCTGACAAATGCTTAATATCCAGTATCTACAGGGAACTCAAGAAACTAATCCCCCCAAATCCAATAATCCATTCACTAAATGGGCAAGGGAACTAAAGAGAGACTTATCAGAAGAAGAAATTAAAATGGCAGAAAAGCTTATGAGAAAATGTTCATCTATGGTCATAAAGGAAATGCAAATAAAAACAACCCTAAGATACCACCTTACCCCAACAAGAATGGCCAAGATTTTGAACTCAGACAATGACAGTTGCTGGCGGAGTTGTGGAGAAAAAGGAACCCTACTGCACTGCTGGTGGGAATGTAGACTAGTTCAGCCACTCTGGAAAGCAGTGTGGAGGTTCCTTAAAGAACTGAAAATAGACCTTCCCTCTGATCCCACCATACCACTTCTGGGCATCTATCCTGAACATCATGACCCAAGATATTATAAGGACACCTTGTCAGCTATGTTTATCTCTGCACTATTCACAATAGCCAGGCATTGGAAACAATCCAGATGCCGTACTGCAGATGAATGGATAGAGAAAATGTGGTATATATACACAATGGAATTCTACATAACCAACAGATAAGATAAAATAATGGCATTCGTAGGGAAGTGGATGAATCTAGAGCAAATCATGTTGAGTGAGACAAGTCAAGACCTAAGGAACAAAAGGCACATGGTATCCTTAATATATGGCTATTAAATCCAAAGAGTATAAGAGCGAGGACTCAATAACTGCATACCCAAAGCTATTGACATGGTAATGGAAATATAAACATAACTATATAGACATAAAAACCTATGACTCTATAGACATAATGTTTTATTTCTTAAATTAATGTGTTTCTATGACATACAAACCCTTAGCCTAATTTTGATTTAGTTCTAAATACTAAGTCCCAGTGATTGTAAATAGAGATTCCCTCCTTGAACATTTGTTTGTTAAACTTGTCATTTAAAATATGATGTAAAAATCAACATTAATAAATTCTCTAATAAAAAATAATGGCAAAAATTTGTTTTGGTAGATAAGAAAATTAACCTCAGTAGATGAATGGATCAAGAAGATGGGGTACTTATACAGAATGGAATTCTATGTTGCCATTAGAAAGTATGACATCACTCAATCCATAATGAAATGGAAAGACTTGGAATAAAACATATTATATGAAGTAAGCCAGACTCAAAGGAGCATAGGCTCCATGGCTTCCCTCATTTACAATAATTAGTACACTACTTGGACTCTCCTAGCAGGGGATTAAAATAGCTCAAAACCTAATAGATAGGTCATATAATATTAAACTAAATGAAATGACCTCTAGGATATGGAAACAAGAACTTTATCTTGTGTGATTATTGGTTTTAATGTGCTATCTTATTTCACTTCTCTTTTATTGTCCTTATGGCTAATCTCATGTTGTTACTTTATGTGACCTTGTTACCTGGCATTTGTATATACATTTATTTGTTTATTTGAAATAGGGAAGGTAAGGGGAGAAACAAAATAATTCGGAGGTGATGAGGGGTGGGAAATGGGGACAAAAAGATGAGAAGCGGTATCAATGTGTGAGAAGTATTGCACCTGCTACCTAGGGAATGTAACTGTAACCCCTCTATATATCATCCCAAGAATAAAAGAGAAGAATGATAATTAGTATATGAGATCACAAGATCAGATGCAGAAAATGCAGAAATATCCATGAATTTAGATATTCTTTGGCAGTCAATTTATAGCCCATATGATTTCTTTAGCTTTTGTAGAATACTGGATGGTAGTACTTGCTGAAGATTATAAATGAGCTATTGTTTACAATATGTTTGTTACACAAGTGGCAAATATCTGTTTTATAAGCACAAACCCTAGTGTTCAAACTCCAATGTGCTCAAATAAAAATACAATAAGGGGTATAATAGCATAGCATAATATAGACAATATTGTTACCATTAATATTATTTATCATTAATTATTTTATGTAGAGGGATTTGAACTCAGGTCTAGTCTACAAAGCCTTCAATTTTAATTCATTAAATTGAATTAGGTATATTCAAATAACCATAGAAAATAACAGAGAGAAGACAAATATGTGCAATGTAGTTGTTTGCTTTATGCAATCCTTTAAAAAGCATTAAATATATGATCCCCAGCACTTACTTTACAAGCGTGACAGACAACCAGTGTACAAATCCTGAGTTTATGAAATGAAGCTTATGGCGCTAAAGAAATTTTTGGGGGGTGACAGCCATATTTGAACTTGGAGCTTTGTACTTGTTGGCCAGGGTTCTTCCATTTGAGGCAAAGCAACTCCTTTTTACTTTAATAATATTTTGAATAGAATCTTACTTTCTGCCCATATCAGTTTGTGAAACTTCTGATTTTGCTTTCCCAGTTGCTGGGATGATATTAATGTTCCTACTATTTTTATAAACGATTTGTGGTGGTATCTCATGAACTTATTGCATAGGCTTGATTTGAACAATAATCATCCAGGCAGTAATCTTCCATATAATTAGAACTGCGGATGTGAGCTACCACACCTAGCTCTAAAGCATTTTATTTTATTTTTCAAAGAATACGGGCATAAATGAACTCTTACTGTATCATCAAGTTGTGTCCTGTACTCTACCGAGAAGGCAAAAAGAAAAATAAACAGGTCAGTTAAAATGAAGGAATGTAATGAGAAACTTCAGGAGATGAGGAACCACATTCTTGTAGAAAGAATGGAATACAGTGAGTTTGACATAGGCTTATTAAGATATTCCTTTGTATCCCAAGGAATATCAGAAATGCTCAATTTTGTTCTCTTTTTTATAAAAACATGAGGATGAATTTATGCAGCATTAATATTGTTATGTTTTGACCAACTGGTTCATTTCTGGTGAGCAGGGTTATGTATAAAATCATTGCAATTGAATATAATGATTATGCACTGTATACCAAGCTTTTGAGCTTTTGTGATCCCTGCTAGGAGAGTTCTAGATTTGTGCTAATTATTACAAATGAGGGATGCGTGGAGCCTATGCTCCTTTGGGTCTGGCTTACTTCACTTACTATGATCTTTTCCAAGTCTTTGCATTTCCTTACGAATGGTGAGATATCATTCTTTCTGATGGCAGCATAGAATTTCATTGTGTATGTGCACCCTGTCTTCTTGATCTATTCATCTACTAAGGTACATCTGGGTTGGCTCCATATTTTAGCTGTGATAAATAATACTGCAATGAACATCATTGTGCTAGTAGCTTAATATGCAATTGTTTCTGGACATTTAGGTAAAAGCCAAGGAGTGGGATTGCTGGGTCATAGGGGAACTCTATGTTTAGTGTTTTTAGAAAATGCCATACTGTTTCCAGTATGGCTGAACGAGTTTACACTCCCACCAACAGTGTAGTAGCATCCTCTTCTGGCCGCAGCACTGCCACTGTCTGATGTTATTAGATTTCTTGATAATGGCCATGAAATAAAGACAGCCTCTCTAACTGATGGGTGCTGGCAGAATTGGTTAAGCACATGTAGAAAACAAAATCTGGATCCTTACATGTCACCCTGCACCAGAATTAATTCCAAATGTATCAAAGAGCTTGAGATAAAAGCAGATACCTTCAAAACTTTATAGGAAGGAACAGAGATACATTAGGATTCGGCACACTATGGGATTTTTCTTAATAAGGATCCAGAAATAACAAGTTAAAGTTTTGACACATGGGACTTTATTAAACTGCAGATTTTCTGTATGGCAAAGGACATAGGTAGTAATTTAAATAGAAAGCCCACAGAGTAGGAAAAGATCTTCACTAGCTCTATAACAGACAAGGGTGTCATATTGAATTTCACAAAAAACAAATGCTCAAAGAAGCAACCATCGCATTAAAAGTTTGGCTAAAGATTTAAGAGAGACTTCTCTGAAGAGGATGTAAGAATGTCCTATTGACACATGAAGGAATGCTCGACATCTCTGGCCATACTAAAATTGCAAACCACAATTTGTTTTATCATCTGGGGAAATGTAGAGAGAGGCACAACCCTATATCAGGTTCTCTAATATTGAAGAATCAAAAATGAATAAAAAAGCAGATACTAAATTGGAATAAACAGATACATCCAGGTAATGAGTGCTATAAGATTGGACTTAAATATTACCTATTGCTCCTCTCCTCTCCGGGGCAGCAACACGGGAACGGGGAGGGACACACAGGGCCAGCCTGTAGTCCCCCGGGAGCCAAGCGAGATGGTAAGTGTCGAAGACCCAGCCCTCCCCCAATCACTGGGGAAGAAAAAACCACGCTGAGTCAGAAGCAGTGTTAACCATGAAAGCGCATCAGATCTCTCTGCTGATCTCTGCTGATCTCTGATGCTCTCTGATGCTCTCCTCCTTTATTGCGTCAGACAATTAGTTATATACTGTTAGGGTAGGAGAAGGTGGGCACTGGGAAGCTAGCCAATAGGAAGAGGGCCTCTGTGCTACCACTAAGGGTCTTGTGGGGCTTTCAGGTAGTGGGCAGGACAGGTGCAGGAAAGCGCGTGAGACTTGAGCTGCTGCGAGACCCGCGAAACTGCGGGGGGTTCAATCGAGTCACGTACACAGAGATGCCTTAAGAGAGGTATGCAAAAGACCGAATGCCTGGACAAAGCCCTTTAATTGCAGCTGAGCCAGAATCAGGCCTCAGAGATGGAGGCTAGGCCCCAACAATTACCAAAGAAGATTATGCAAGTATGTATTGCTTTGACAAAATAAGCATTAATAAACTAGATTGAAAATACCCAAAGGCACTCCTGTTTTATTTTTTAAAATGAAGATAATTGTAAATTTCACCAGATGAAAGTACTCTATTAAGCCAATGGTTCAGTCTTCTTATGTACGATGTCTGCCTTTGCTTGTGAAGTACTCCTATAGGTACCCAACTTTTATTTGCTAGGAAAAGAATGGACAGTAGGAGAAAAAAAGGAAAAAAAGGAAGGGGGACATATTCTAGAGGATCATTTTGTGAAAGACAGGTACCTCCTAATGCAGAAGGAAATGGACCTTGTCTTTGGAAAAATGATGATGTGATCATAGCTCTTCTGAGAACAATTTCAGTATCATCAAATATTTCTTCATGTTGAATGGCATGAGAATAGTTTCTAAGATGCCTTTACTCACAATAGTTTTTCAAAAGGCTTGATCATAAAGGGATGTCTATTAGCTTACCCAATTTTATACTGGAGAATGAATATCCTATTGGAAATTTTAAAAGTAATTCACAGAAAGAAAAGAAGACCACATTTTCTAAGATCTCCAGATTGAGTCCAATATCTAGTAGATGTGCTTAATATTATCTATTATCAGAAGAAGGTAATCTTTGAGAACTTGTGATACAGTGCACGAAATTGTAGCCATTCATAGAAGAACAGTCATTCTGGAGGTGAGAAAATAATTTCAATTAGCCTTGCTTGTTTTTTTAAGATATTATTTACATCCCTTTTTTTTTTTTTGCCAGTACTGGGCTTGAGCTCAGGGCCTGAGCAGTGTCCTTGGACTTTCTCAAGGCTAGAGCTCTATCACTTGAGCCTCAGCACCACTTCCGGCTTTTTTTTTCTATATGTGGTACCGAGGGACTTGATTGTGGGACTTGAAATCTGGGCTGGGCGTTGTCCCTGAGCTCTTCAGCCCAAGGTTACCCTCCTACCTCCTTAGCCACAGCCCCACTTCCTTTATGTTCTTCTACTTGCGTTTTAACATGTGATGATGTTTGCATTCAGAATTTGAACATACACAAATATGAGGGCTTTGACATTAGATGGTAATAATAGGGATCAATGATTTTGCCATGTGAATTGAGAAATGTGTCTATCACTGACAAGTTCACATAAATCTTGTTTGTTTCTGTAAGTGGTGTGACTTAAGAATTGAAAGTAAGCTAGAATGTTTAGTCAAGTTATTTCCTAAAAAAGACAGTCACTCAAAATAAGAAATATGGGATGGGATTGTACCAATCATGCTCTTTCAAACATAAAATGAATTTTTGTGGTTTAAATGTTAAAATATGATTGTATTCCTTCAAAGGAGTGCTTTACAATATAATGCATATAAAAGACTTGTGTTCCCTAAAGAAACTTTGTAGGAAATCAGGGAAAAGTAATACAAGTATATTGATATGACTGTGATATAGATGAATTTTATTTTTCAAATGATGCAAATTTGTGTATACTATATAACATTATGTTCATTTATATTTGTGCTATTTATTGTTAAAATTAAGAAAAATCTTTCATCGCCAGGTAATGGTGGCTCATGCCTATAATCCTACTAACTTAAGAGGCTGAGATCTGAGGAATGAAGTGCAAAGTCAGCTCTGCCAGAAAAGTCCCTGAGAAAGTCTTATCTCCAATTAATCACTCAAAAACAATAATTGAAGCTAATGCTCACAATGGAAGAGTGCTAGCCTTGAGCAAAGAGCTCAGGATTTGCACCCAGGTCCTGATCTTAACCAAAAAGTAAAAAAAAAGAAAGAAAGAAAAAAGAAAAAAGAAAAATGTCTTTTCATATTTAAACAAGATATTATTGAAAGCATTGAATATTTGTGTGCATGCACCTAAAATCTGAATCAAAAAGCACATGAATTGAAAGCTATGGTTTTATAACTGGGCTCTTTTTTGGGGTGGAAGCCTTGGCAGTGTAGCTCAACTAGAACTAGAATTCTACAACTTGAACAACAGTTCCACTTCTGGCATTTTGTGCAAATTTTCCTTTCCTGATCCTCAGATCTCAGCCTCTTCAACAGTAAGGATTATAGGTGTGAGCCATGGGTTCAAAGCCCAGGAGCTTCTAAACTGTCTGTTGTTTTTAATCTACATGAAAAACTGCATTATAAATCATTTATAAATAACTACTCTTGCTCAAACTACTCTTTTGTGTTGGTTATATCTCTTCAAAGATGGTTCAAGATATAAAAATAAATTTTAAAAAATAACACGTCAGGAGAAGGAAGATGGCGCTGAGACAGACAATAGGGATGCTGCCTAGCTCTCTCTCACAAAAAGAGAGAACCAGGGAGTCCCACGAGCCAAGTACCTTAAGAAATCCACAAGAACAAACTCAAAAAGCAACGAAGAAGGACTCAAACCGGAAAAGAAATCCAGATAAAGCTTACATCCAACTTTCTCAAAGAATTCGGAACGCGAGGACCCCTCCCCCACCTCTCGCCGCAGGATCCAACCCACAAAAGCCGCGAAAAGCATCTGCGGGTGCCAGCTCCACGCTGGGAAAGTGGCGGCGGAAGCCGGCTCCAAGCCACGAAAAGCGGCGGCAGTGGAGGGCACCAGGCAGGGAGCCCAACTGCAGCAGAAACCAGCACAGAACCGAGCCAGCGAACAGCGGAAGCAGTGGAACTCAGACACGGAACCAGAACAGCAAGCAGTGGAACCCAGATGCAGAACACAGGCGGCGGCGGAGTCCCGAGGGGAGTGAAAGACTCCCCACCACCTTGGAACACCCGCAGACAGACGCAGAGGTATGAGTAATACAGCACGTCCCCAAACACATCAGGAAAGTAGAGCGGGTGCCAAGCAACAGAACTTAACTCAGACCCCTCCACCCCGCCTGAGAAAGACTGGTGGGAGCAGGGGGGCAAGGAATTTAGAATCCTGTCCCTTCCTTCAACAGCCCCCTCCCTCAGGCCATCGACTGGAGATTGACAGGAGGGCTACATAAGACCCAGCACCCCACCAAGGGAGGCGGGGCTGCCCCAACTCCCACCCAACCAACGGGCTCAACACCCAGCCCTCTGACTGGAGACTGACAAGCGGGCGGACCCTAAGACTCAGCACCCCACCAGGGGAGGCAGAGCTGTCCCAGCTCCCATCCGCCCACCAGGCTCCTCTCCCAGGCCACTGGATCTGGAGAGTGGAGGGCGTTGGGACACTGCCTTACAACAGCGGGTAGGGGGTGCGGGAAAATAGGAGCCAGCATCTGCCCCCACTCAATTCTTGAGCGGGGCATCCTCCAGCTGGGAATCCTGAGCAACACAGCACCGAGGGGCCCCCCACAGTCACAGACTCTGACAAAGCAGTGGAAACACAGCAGGGATCTGAAGGGCCAACCAGCAGCCAAGCTCCCCTTCTGAGAATCAAAAAGGCGAGGCTCCGCCCTTGGAGCCCACATCCTCAGCTGGGCCCCGCCCCTGGGAACAGAGGGGTCTCCTGCTGGTCCTGCTGAGAGCCCCTGAAACTCTCAATCACCAGACTCTTGGCTTGGGGCCGCCCCTGGAAGCAGCACAGGAAAACGTCTGCCAACCGCGCTCAGACGGAAGCTCGCAGAATCATCCCATGGTCCACTGTGAGGCCACTGGTTGGCTAAGAGCTAGTCATGCAGCAACACATAAATTTTATTCTAATACTTTCCAAACTTTGTACTCAAATACGCTACCTACTTACCAACTTAGGTCAGTTATCCTTATGCTATACCTTTTCTACATTACTATAATATCCTTACACTCCTACGTTAATCCACTTGTACCTCCCCTGACCTCTCTCATTCTATTTTTCTATCTCTGGACCTCTGTTCGTCTTTCAACCCTTATACTGTATGGATCTACACTTGATTGCTGTTGAGCAATACTGTATATCTAGGTGTTTAATTATTCTCTAGGCTCAGAGGGACTTAAAGACAATAGACATTGGATTGAGAGGCTTATTGTTTTGGGTATAAATCGCTTATCAGTGGATGTATTAGACTGGTCGGTAACTGCACAAAAACAAAGAGTGATAACACCAATCAAAACTTATGAACATCTAGTGTCTGCCAGCTACAGAGCTCTAGGGTGGTTATATCGGAAAAACTATAATCGTGTTTAGTATTAATCTTGCTCCCATTTTCAAATGGGCAGAACAAGAAACTCAAGAAAAATGTTAAATCAAGAAACAACATCCCCCACCCAATGTAAACAGACAATGGAACAGTCACTGGCAAACCTAGAGGAGAGTGCTATACAAATGCAATTGATAAACATCATTAATGAAAAATGTGAAAATATAAAGAAAGAGATGAGGGAGGAAGCCATAGCTGAACAAGAGGAAACCATAAACAAGGTGATAAGTGAAAAAGAAGAAGCCATAAAGGAGGCCATAATAAAGGTTTTTCAAAGAAAGATGGATGAATTCATAGAATCCACAAATAAAAAGGTGACTGATCTCCAGCAAATGTTCAAAGAAAATAAAGCTACTGAGCTAACCACTCAAATGGAAATCAAGAAGCTAACGAAATCCATACATGATCTAAAAGAAGAGATGCAAGGCATCAAAAATGAGCAATTAGAAGCAAGGGAGATGAAAAATAAAGTAGATAGCTTTGATAGCAGGTTAGACAATGCAGAGGAGAGAATTTCCGGGGCTGAAGATAATTTAGTTATTATAGAGAAAGAACAGAAAATGAGTCAATCCAAATCTAGGAAAAATGAGAGAGCGCTTCAGGAGATCCAAGATACAATTAGGAAGCCTAATTTAAGGCTAATTGGTATTGAGGAGGGCGTGGAGAAAGAGGTCAATGGTATTAGAAATATACTTCAGGGAATCATCTCAGAGAATTTCCCAAATATCCAGAAGGGCAGGCCCATCCAGATACAAGAAGCTTTAAAACCCCAAACAGACCTGACCAGAAAAGAATATCACACTGCCACATCGTAATCCGAACTGGATCAATAGAAACCAAAAAAAGGATCCTAAAGGCAGCCAGGGAAAAGGGTTCAGTAACCTATTTGCTATTTACCATAGCAAAGATATGGAACCAACCTAGATGTCCCTCAGTTGATGAGTGGATCAACAAGTTGTGGTATTTGTACACAATGGAATTCTATGCTGCTGTCAGAAAGAATGGCATCGCCCCATTTGTTAGAAAATGGAAAGACTCAGAAAAAATCATATTAAGTGAAGTAAGCCAGACTCAAAGGAACTTAGGCTCAATGGTTTCCCTCATTCGTCATAATCAGTAGAAACCTTGGGCTCTACTAGCAGGGATCTGCAATAGAGCAAAATCTTGATACATAAGACCATATAGTATGAAGCTAATTGAAAGGACCTCCAGGATATTGAAACAAAAGCCATATAACGAATGATTGTTGTCCTTAATGTACTATGTTGTCTCTCATCTCCTTTGCTGTCCCTTGGTTATCTCATATTGTTACAGTATCTCACTTTGTTATCTGATATATTGAATTTATTTGTATTTGGTTATTTGAAATTTGATAGGGAATGGGGGAAAACTAAGATGGGTGGCGGTGTGGGGGGTAAGGGAAATGTGTACCAAGACATGTGAAAGGGTATCAATGTATGTGAATTAATGCACCTTCTATCTGGCAAATGTCATGTAACCCTTTTACTAATTACAATAAAAATTGCAAAAAAATAACAAGTATTGGTATGCTTTTGGATTACACATGAATCAATAAAATTTTTATCCACATGGCATCACTTGTCAGGGAGTAGATCAAACTTTAAAATTAGATAGATGTATATTCCAATATGGCTGTCACTTAATACCTGAGTAAACCTCAAAATAGTAGTTACCCTGTCTTACATTCTTCTTGAAAGGACTTAATTCTCTGAGTGTCATGTAGACAATTCCTCCTTTGATAGTGGTTGAAGTCTAATAAAATGCAGTGAAATCAATTTATTTTGGTCTTAAAGTTTAACTTGTAAAATTACTGAGTGGTTTGCTGTACTGCAAATTTGACTGCACATTAAGTATGAGAAAAATAAGCAAACTCCCTAGTTTTTCCATCATTTCACTGAAAGACTTTTATCATTTTAATATATGCTCCTACTTTTTAAACATTATTAAGTGGTTGTTCAAAGATGTTAGAATTACATGTCAGGTTCTGAGTACAATGCATCTTAATCAATGTCCCATCTTCTGCCTTTCATCCTGTTTTAGCTTCTGGGAATGTAGAAGAGTTCAGTATATGGAAGTACATGTTTGAATGCACACATCTGTTTCTTTACTTCATTTACATTTCTTTTTTAGTGGTAAATTATTCTATTGTATTATATAAAATAATGCTATTCTTACATAGTTGAATTTTACTACCTTTTTATTTTTTTAACTTTTTCTTGTCTCTCATACGTTTCCTCCTGTTTCTCTTAATCCAAAATACTTCCCCAGAAACTTTAATGACATTAAAAAATTCTGTATGCTAAGACATGCTTTCCTTTACTTGAAGAGTTTTGGAAGTTGGAGCATTTTGTGTTGTTTCTTCTTGATATCCTTTGTGTTTCTCAAGTTTGTTCTGTCCTTGATTATATTCTCACTCCAGGCTCATTCCATGCATATCCATGTAGAATACTACTTCGGTCCTCATTTTTTTTGTGACATGACTCACAAATATATTACAAAAGCTCTGTCTTTATCAAAGTTGATGTGTTGAAGCATGAAGCTTCAAAAATTATATTTCATCAACAATGGCCATTTTTTGTAGTTGACATTGCATAAATCTATGGAAATCAATGCAACTGCTAAATTATAGTGCTTAGATCCAATTCCTTTAAGGCTACCACCACCCTATGTATACATTTGATTTCTGAGTTGCTCTAATGCAAGGACCTTTAAATATCTCCTTGGTATTTGACAGAGTAAAAGTAATTTCCTACTGAGAATTATCTGAGTCACTTGTTTTTATTGAGAATTCCTCCACATATCATATCACCAAATTTTCTTCACAAGAAGTAATTACTGTTGTTAAAAATGATATCTTGCTGTATTAATATTACTTATTATTTTATTACTTATTACTTCTATTTTCTTTAACTGTGAATTGCTCATAAAGAAGCACCTATCTTTAGTATGTTTCTACAGAATTTTCTGTTCACCATAAGACGGAAAATTGGAAATCATTCATAAAATGACAACTTTCTATTTGATTTTTAAGTTTACAAGGGCTGAACATCCTTGGAATTTTTCCTAACCCCCAAACCTAAGAAATGCCTGATATATCACTGATGGTCTTTTTGTTACTGCATGCAATATAAATGAAGAATCAAAAATGAAAGTGGAAGAAAAATATGAGAACAGGTATCAATGTTCAAGAAGCAATGTACCCACTACCTGACAAATGTAACTGTAACCCATCCTGACAACAAAATACAATGAAAAAAGAAGCAGAAAATTAAAATATTCAAAAAAGATGAAATTTTACAGAATTTTATTTTATTCCAAATATTCATTACATGTACAGTAATGAGTACTTTAACGGATATATAAGCATTAGTAGTTTGCTATATACCAGTAACAACTAATTTAAATACATAATAAAAATAAATTTGCACCTAAATAACATACAATTATAAACAATGTGTGGGACTTTTTAAAAGCTTTTTCTAATCACAAAGGTTAGATTTTTTAATTTATGATGTAACAACATCAGAAAGTATTCAAAGGTTGAAAGAAACTAGGAAAACAGTCTTCAGTTCCCACATGAAAGTACAACTTGCTTTTATGTAGATCAGCTTTCCTATTTTGTTATGTGGGATTTTTGCACATTAAATTACTTTTAGTTTATTTGCTTTACTATATAAATGTTTTGTCCCCTAAATCATACACTATGGGTTAAAATTACGAGACATAGGTTGTACTAAATGAAACATTTTAAATTATTTCTCTGTATCTATATAGAAAATATTTTGCTTTAAAAAATGTTCTTATTATGGAAAATTATTTGTGAAATTATAGAGAGTAAAATATCTATTTAATGCTAACGTTAGCATTTCCAACAAGAATATGTCAAGATAAGATGTAAGCATGACTTACTTAAACTCATTTACAATCAAATTATCTTTCCTGACTCATTTAAAACTATATTGCGGTAAAATCATTAAATTGTCTAAAGTATTAAATAGCAGGGGTCCAGATTTGCTCCTGTGCAGCTTGGAAATTAGGTAGTTAGTATTGATAAAATTACTTTGGAAATATAAGGCAAACAGCATTTTTATGAACTTTTTACTTCAGAAAAGGTTCTTAATTATATAAAAGAAAATCAACTGAACTTGAAAGGTCATTAACAGGAAATTGTTATGAAGAGAGAAAAATCAAAGAACAATGATTTTAAAATTTATAACAGTATAAAGTAGAACAAAAGGGTTTATTCAAAAGCTGTTAGCTTAAAATTAAAAGTTCAAGATGCTTTGAACAGATTTCTTTTGAATAAAATATGAAATTCTGTTCTGAATTGTTAAAAATTTAAATAATTGCTTGAATACTGCATATATAATCATTTAAAATATATTCTGTGGTAGCCTTGATTTTATGCAAGTATGTTCTAATGAATATTTAGATTATAAAAATAAGTGTTTGCTCTTCATTTGGGGGATGCATGTAAGAAAGGTAAAATAAAATAAAGTATTTCCTGATTACTCTCATTATATGTCTTGTTGATTTAAAAATATGTTTGTTTCTGGGTCGGGGCTTGGCTCAGTGAAAGCACCCTTGCCTGGTAAGCTCAAGGCCCTGGGTTCAGGCCCTGGCTCTGAGAAAAAAAAAAGCTATAAAAGACCAAAAATAAAAAAATAAAAAAGAATATATTTGTTTTATCCAATCAGGAATTCTTTTTTTATTTTTTAAATTTTTCTTGGTTGTGGGGATTAACTTCAGGACCTGGGCATCCTCCCTGATGTCTTTTGCTTAAGTCTACTGATCTACCACTTTGATCCCCAACAATATTTCTGGTTTTTGAGTGCCTGGATAAGAATCTCATGGAGAAGGAGAGAAAGCAAAACACTCCAGGAGGAGAATATTGCTTTTATATGGAAGGAGTAATTTCTGTTAGTTTCAATATTGACAATAACAGACTGTGTCAAGAGAGAACATGATAGAAAGGAAGATTTAGATCTAAACAAAAATCAATGGAAGTCAAATTCTATACCAGTTGCATAGGTGAGTTCACTTTCCTGGCTTTCAGAGATCGTAGTCTTTTTAAAAAAAAATTTTAGTGAAATGTATACAGGGTTACAGTTACATTCACCAGATAGTAGATGACAGTGTCCAAAAAGAAATACACTCACCAACTAGCTTATATAACTGTAACCCTTCTCGGAATTACTTTTATAATAACTTAATAAAATAAAACAATAAAATATAAACTAAAAACTATGCCTCTCCCTCCAAAACAAAACATAATAACAACAACAAAACTGAATCTCCCAGGGACTTTCCTGCTTGGGCAGGAAAGATCTCAGTCACTCACGTTGCTAAGATTACAAGTATGAGCAATAAGCACCAAGAAGTGGTAAATTTTAAAATATGCTTTAGCATGTGAGTAAAATTATTATATAATATATAGGTTAATAGATTAAGATAATGTCACTTCTTCATAGCAAGTAATTATATGTGGTATATATTTACCTTATTTATTAAAAAACATGAATAGCTGAGATGGTGATATGGACCTGTTTATGATGAGGAAACAGTTTTATTTGATGAGTTCCACATGTATTCTATGTAGTAGCAAGTTCATCCTGGCTGCTATTCACAGATTTCTCATATGAGAATTTGATGTGTGTGAGTAGTAATCAGAGACTGAGTCAAGTAGCTTATGGTCTGTGGGCCATGCCACAGAACATTAATTGTCCTCATAGGTTTAGCATCTCCCACCAACACTGCACAGGCTAGGAAAGTCCTTGGAGGGCTTCTGACTCATTGTGAAAATGACTTGGAGAAATAATCTGCAATACTTGTACATATACTGTACATAACATGAATAATAAAGTCTTAATAAGTAATGACATGGTTTTGGGTAAATCTTGACCCATTTTTTGGATTGTTTAATACTGAACCTTTTCAGGCACCAGGGTCCAGACTGGGTGTTGGGCTCTTGGAGGCTGAATTCAGATGAGTAAATCTGCAATAAAATGTCACAGGGAAGATTAAAATTCACATGGAACTCATATATGAATCTACAATTCCATGATCAATGAAAATATTATTTACCATTTGAAGAAACAAGTCTATGTCCAATCATTATATAAACCATCAATTAGGCAACAATTATGACAAATTTGCTGAAGGAGAACTATGGTGAACTAAGAGAAAAAACTGTGAAAAAAAACTAACCTTTTTATTATTTTTCATTAAAATCTTGATCTCTAAAATATACTTTCAGAAATAAAATATGCTGAATATTACGGGTTTTTATAAGTTCTGTGAATTGTAAATTCTCTTTTAAATAGATTCAATTTAGTATGAAATACAAAAATGTATGTATTAATAATAATAGGAAGATGCTATATTTAAGAAATTAGTGTAGGTATGACATACGTTGGAAAATTATTATTAAAACAATGTAAGCTATGGCTTCCATTTGTATTAAAAATTAAGGAATCATATAATATTATGTTGTGGTATCTTTAAAAAGCATTGGCATCATCTTAACAAGTGTTAGAAAAGAATATAACCTAGTTCCACATATTATTTTATTTTAAGACTTGGATAATGTAATGCTAAATTTTATAGTCAGCCGTGTATTGATCGACAACTCAATTTAGGCATATATAATCATTGAATGATATTAAAATATTTGTGCTGTACATCTAAAAAACCTTTTATCCACCTTAATTAGTTATTAGAATTGGGAGTGAAGTTTTCAATGGAAATGTTGAAGTGTGTTTTTATTTAAAATCCAGTTTCCACTACCCAAAATCTTATCCTCTATACTTTTATTATATTGAGGTTTTATATAAATCTTGGCATACTCACTTGAAAAAAGGTTGATATGAATCACACATCCATTGACCAGTCAAGGCTGAAAAGCACAAGAATAATGAGTTCAGAAATATCAATATGTTCGTAAGAGAACACATTTACATTTTCCTGAAGAAAAGTACACTCAAGTAGAAATAAAACTAACGCATGTCAGCTTCTCATTCATTTGCATAATTTTAGTGTCAAAAATACATAGAGATGAGTTGGAAGTTTGGCCTCATGGTAGAGTGCTTGCCTAGCATGCATGAAGACACAGGTTCGATTCCTCGGTATCACATAGATTAAAAAAAGCCAGAAGTGGTGCTGTGACTCAGGTGGTAGAGCAATAGCCTTGAGAAAGCCCATGGACGGTGCTCAGGCCTAAGCTCAAGTCCAGGACTGGCAAAACACAAAAAAAACAAACAAACTAAAACAAAAAAACAATTTATAGAGCGATCATGAACTCAAAAGAAACAAGCATGTAAAAATTTTACTTACATCACATAAGATAAACACAAGACTATGATAATGGTATACCAGTAAATCATGTTACAAAATGACCTATTTTGATTTATCAAAGTGATTAAATTATTTGTGTCTGTCAGTATTTTCACATTTGTGAAGTGTAAGATTTAATAAATTCTATACTAATAGTTGTTGGGTATGCTGTAATTAAACTTAAGATTCACATACTTTAACAGTAAGATAAATGTTTATATAGATGATTCATTTAGATGGTATTTGCCATAAGGAAATAAATGAAGTAAAGAGGCATTAACCACACACACACACACACACAATCATACATTTCTTCACATAACTATCTGTAACTATGGACAACTTGAGTTATATCTCCGTGGATGAGTACTTTCTTAAGCAAGAATGAGGCTTTGAGTTCAAACCCCCCACCAAAGAAATAAAAATAAGCATGTAAGTAAATAAAATACATAAGTGAATACATTAAATAATATAGGACTACTGTGTCATGGCAGCTTTCCAAGTTATTTGGAGTAATTATTTCTGCTGCCTGTAGTTGACAAGTTTTCGGTTTACCCTAAGGCTGGGATCGCGTTAAGAAAACCATGGTCAGCCTAACATCTGATCATCCACAAATGAACTAGGCAAAGATCAAGACATGATAGGTTTGCATCTCAGGGTTAACTTATCCCTGTAGGATCATTTTCAGCATTTCTACACTCACATGCCTTCCGTGCAGAAAAATTTTAAGCAGTAATTGTTCCTATGGCTACAGATGACTGCAAGGCAGACTGGAAAAAAATGAAATGTAGTTTTATTACACTGTGAATATTGCCAAAATCTTTTTATGAAAGAAAAAGATGCTACATGATTTGAATAGATAGTACTTTTGCCAGTTGTCGGAGTACTATAATTACTTCTCCTCTTCCTCAAACTCCACATTCTCTCCACTGTCCATCTCCTTCCCTTACTCCTTCTCATCTCCCTTCCTCACCTCACCTCTCTTTTCCTTCATTTGTCTTTGCCTTCTTTCTCTAAATTCTCAAAAAGTTAGGCGATAGAGATACAACTTGTAAGTACCGATTTTGATTTGTGAGGGACTGGCTTCAAATAATACATTCATTTTCACTTCATAGTGTGTGTCTTTTAAAAGACACAGAAGCATGTTGCCTTAAAGCAAAATACAAAGGCATTTAAGGTTAAAATGGGAATATTGTAGTTCTAGAAATATATTTATCAACTTATAACTAAGTTTATACAGTGTCCCTAAATAAGACATTGTCGTACCTTATGAGCAATAAAAAGATAAAATTAATGCTATGATTTAAGAAAATTACTTAGGATTACCAGAATAGTATGGGATATATGAAAACAGAGTCCTCAAGTATTTGAGAAATGAATATTAGGCTTAATATTAGGAGAATGATCTATTCAAGATGAAAATTACAAAGTTGAGATTTGAATACTGGCTTCCCCACACTCTCAACATTCTGCAGGAGAGAAGAGAACTACAGTTCCAGAAGAGAACTGTTTCCTATTGAGTCACTGCTGAGGGATAGCTAGAGGCTATCACATCTGGGGCACATGACTGAGCTTATATAAGTTTTGAAACACTTGGTACAGCAAAGCTGAAAACTGCAGTTCAGTTGTGAAGAAACTGGTACAAATGGAATCATCACTCCTTTGTTATGGGCTTAGATTCCTTTTCTTTTCAAAGTAAATATTTGAATCTTCACATAGCAGCAACTAGGGGGTGGCTTGAGAAGAATGCTGAACAGGAAAAAGAAGATGTGTCTTACAAAGACACATTTTCCATTGCCTTGATTTAGTGTACTCTCAATTGGAAAATGTTTCAGTTACATTAATTTGGTATCTAAAGAAGTGTTTTTCTTTCTAAGGAACAGAAAGTCTTTGAAGAAAAAGCTAGATTCACTGATAGAATCTTCAAATGATTTTAAAAATAAAACGGATATTTTTATATCTTTTTCAGAATGGTTTGCCCTTCTGTTTGGTTTGTTAATTTATTATTATTCAGTCAAACTTTGGCTTTATCTTTTTTCATGTATACCCTATGTATGTTTTCTTAGTATAGGGTTTTTTTTTAATCACCTGGTTAGAATATCCAATATGGCCAAGAATGCAGATAAAGAAAGAAATTCTCCACAGGCAAGGCATTCTTTCATTCTAAAGAGGACTTCCTAGAGGTGTGAACAAAGACAGGGCCTCTCTTTGGATAACATTATAATCCCTATTGCCCCAACACACAAATTACTGTTTGATAAAAGAAATAAAAATAAATTTTGTTATTTTCAATTAGAAGCAAATACTAATGTTTCTGAGACATCAAACTTCATTCTTTATCTTCCTTTATAAACTTCCATTTTCAGGTAATAAAATGAGACTTCTCTACTTTTCTGTGTCAACAATGGATTGACATTTAGAGCAAAGTCAATTATATAGTTATTGTAACAAAATTAAATGTTTTTGTAATGTCCAAAGTAAAAGTTTCTCATAAGAGGTTTGAATTTAGCATAGTTCTCAGTTCATCTGCAAGGTTTGAATTTGAACTTTTAATTTACCTTTATTACAGATGTGATGTATGTATATATATATATATATATAGCAATTTAAAAAACATTGTAAAGTTAGAATTGTAATTTAACTGGCTACAAACATAACATGAATGGGATATGCTACAGGCAGAATTCAGTTTCATTGTGAGAGTTCTCCATCTTGCATTCTAATATGTATGGTGTGCTGTTTTTTGTTTTTTTTTAATCTTCGTTGATGAAGCTATGGAGTAGCTTCACACAGTGAACCTAATGATTTATTTAATATATTTTTCTCTGGTTGATCAAGTGAATGTGAGGAATGAATTGTAAGTTGCACAATTTATTATTTTTTTGAAAAAATGAAATGCTTTGCACTTAAAAGAGCTCAAGACATAAAACTGGCATGTACTTCGGAGGTGCTTAGAATAACTAAGGAATAATTTGTAGCATTATCTTCTTGAGTAGTAACTAAAACATATACATATAGACACACATATATGTGTGTTTCTAAAACACATTTCAAATACATTGCAATTTTTCAGTAGCTGAAGTACAGTGGAAACGATTGACTTGTTGACTGTCCATTCTGATTTGATTATAAGAATGTATCCAAACATTTCACATTCTATACAAGTCAGAAGAAATATTGAAAGTAAATGGATGTTGCAAATGTGATTTGGGAATGTAATTCCAAATAAAAAATGTGCAAATTGCCTGACAAGGTGGCTCATGCCAGTAATCCTAGCTACTCAGGAGGCTGAGATCTGAGTATCCAGGTTCAAAGCCAGCTGGGCACAAAAGAACCTAAGACTCTTATTTCCTATTAACCTCTAAAAAATGACATTGGGGCTTGGCTCAACGTTAGGATGGTAACCTTGAGCTAAAGAGCTCAGGGACAGGGCCCAGACCAAGTTCAAGCTCCACTCCCACCAAAAGAAAAAATGCATATTACTTTTTGCTATTAAATTCTTTTATGACATAAAAATCAGTGACATTTTTGGAAAAGTATTTACAATGAACACACACACACACATACACACACACACACACAAACCCTCTGTTTTCTGACAAAAAAGATTGTTTTCCTTCCAACAAGTGTATTTTTATCGTGTATTGGGATTTCCGGTATATTTTTTGCTTTCTTTACTTCAATTTTAATTATTATCTCTAGTACTTGTTACCAACTAGCCATGTTAGGGAGATAAATTTTGTGTTGAAGAAGTTAAAGAATTGTAATTGCTAAGTGAAAAAAGAAAAGGAGAGGGGGGAAAACCAGCAAGTGGAAGAAAGGAAGAGTGTGAGCAAAGCAGTTGGCAGCTAAATAAAATGTGTTTAGTCACTTCACACAAAGGAGTGAAAAGCAAATAAATGAATCCCCCAAACAGAAAGTCTAATTACAAACATATTTTCAGTTGAGTTCAACCAAAAATTATAACTTGCTTTTTTTTGTTAGAACAGATACATTAAACAAATGGAAAAAAGATAAAAAATACATGTTACTCAAAAATAATAGTAATTCCAAAGGTGTTATATATTACTTGGAAATATCTATTTACTAGGCTTGAATATAGATTGTCTACTATAAACCAATATAACAAAATGAAAATTATGATAACACTAGAACATTATTTTATGTAGTTTTCTACAAAGTACCTCAACTGATAAAAACAGAGCAATACTGAGCAAGAGAATTTAGTGTCACTGAAATGAAAATATGTGTGCTTGAAGTCAGTGTAATGATTTATATAAAGAAAATCATTTTTAGAACTAAGAAACGTCATTGATCCTACAAATTAATTCAGTAATATTGCATGACACAAAATTATTTGGCTTTTTTTTGTGTGTGCAGGTCATTGGCTTGAATTCTGGGCCTGACCACCATCCCTGATCTCTTCTGCTCAAGGCTATTACACTACCCCTGGAGCCACAGCCCCACTTCTTGTTTTTTAGTGATTAATTGGGGAGAAGAGTCTACTGGTCTTTAGTATGCAGGCTGGTTTTGAACCTCAATCCTCAGATCTCAGCTTCCTGAGAGATTATGGCTAAGAAAAGTTCACAAATGATCAAGATGTCTAGAGTTCAATTTTTCTCTTTCAGATACCTCATTTTTATTTAGTCTTGGGCTTGAACTGGGGGCCTGAGTCCTGTTTCTGAGCCTTTTTGTTCAAAGCCAGTGTTTTGCAATTTGAGCCAGTTATTAGTGGTCATTGTAAATAAGACACTCACAAACGTTTCTGCCCAGGCTAGTTTAGAACTATCATTCTCGTATCTCTTAGCCTCATGAATATATATGATTCCAGGCATACATCATATAAATATGAGATGTGAAGTAATAGATATCAGTTAGCTCAAAAAACATTGTACAAAGCAAATAGATAATTGATGAATATTTCTAACTAAATTTTATATAATATGTAGGCACATAGTTGATGCAGAAAACTAAAACTAAAACTAATCTGTGCGCCATGAGTTTAATTTGGGAAACTTAGGAGACAGAAGATGAAGGCTGGAAGTTTGAGAATACCACATACAAAAGTATAAAGTATGTCCAAGGCCCTGTGTTCAAATTATATTTTGCTATATATACATAAATGTGAACTTGTAAAACAATGAATTATGCCCTGGATTCTGAACATGCAAGTGCTTTGAAGTGAGTTGTTTCTCTAGACTATTAACAATTTAATTTTAATTTTGTACACAAATTCTCTGCCAAAGCACTATACTTTTATTCCATTCTTATGCTTTGTGTAGAGTTAAATTGCTTTTACAATATATTTAATGTGTCCTTGAAAATATTTTGCTGGGCACCAAATTCTTATGCCTATAATCTCAGTTATTCACAAAGCTTTAATCTGAAGATCCCAACTTGAAGCCAACAGAACAAGAAAGACTTTAAGATTCTTATCACAAATTAACTGAACAAAGAGGAAGAAGGGTAGTGGTGCTTCAAGTGGTAGAACACTAGCGTTGAGAAAAAAATTCAGGATAGCATCCAGGCCATAAATTCAAGCCCAAAAGTCACACACACATACACACACACACACACACACACACACACAATTTATCCTTCCTGTTTTATATTATCATTTCTCTTGGCCTCAAGTTTACAATATTACTTCAGTCCTCATGTGTACATCTATCTATCTATCTATCTATCTATCTATCTATCTATCCTATCTATGTGTGTATACACATATATATATATATATCAATGTTGATCTTTTATTTTCAGATTTATGATTTGCATTGCTGTTTAACTAGGCTGTATGTTTTAAATAATAAAAAGTTGTTTCTTTGCCTTTATTGGTAAACAATATCTGAGGGTCCATATAGGGTATAAACTAGCATTGATTATAATCAGCCTAATTATCATTTTAACTCTATAGGGAAAGTGCTGAAATAGTAAATATGACATTTTAGTTTTAATGTATATTTTAAAAATTTTAATGTATACTTTTTAATGAAAAAAGATATCAAACATTTTTCATATGTTTCTTAGGCATTTGCATATTTTATTTTTTTCAAATATTTTTCCTGTTAAAATTTACCGAATGTGTTTCTTGCTACTGAACTTGAAGAGTTGAGTATTTAGATAAGATTTGTAGGTATGAGCATCATCAAAGTATGGGATTTTTCAGTGTGTGAGTATTTGTTTTACTATCATACTACAACAAAAGGCTTAAATTGTGATGATTCTTCATAGAATTTGAAAGTATGAGGGAAGATACATAAGATTAAAATTTATATTTAAATTAAATTGATTTAGCATAATTTTAGAAGAATCTCAGAAGAAAATAATTAAACCTGCTAATTTTACTGATGAGACCATAGAAACTTAAGTTTCCTTCATGCCTAATTGCATAATAGGTTTTTGATGGCTAGGATGATGTTCAGGGAACAGAACTCCAAGAGGCATCTTTATTATGCTGCGTGATTAGAATGGAGTGAATACAAGAAATCATTTCAGATTTAAACAGAACTAAAATTTTTACTCTCTAGTTATTAATAACTAGTGCAATTCATCATGTTCTTTGAATGAAGAGTTCAAATCTGGTAAGATAAATTAAAGGTGGTGAGCCAAAACCTTTAATATTTAGTTTACCTATTGAACCCCATGAATGAGAAAGGAATGGAAATAATTGACTAAGTAATTAATGGTGCCTTAAATTCCTATATTTCTGAAAGGCATTCAGTGAGATTTGTACTTAGATATCATGGGCTTTGGGTGTGATTAGTTCTGGCATTATTCAGTTACAATTGCTTTTCAAAGGTCCCAAGGAGCTATTAGAAGAGAAGATAAAGAAAGCGACCAATCCTTGAAGAAAGGGACAAATAGCTATAATTGAGTGAATTGTCCTCTGCAAGCCAGATTTCATCCCCAAAAGAATTAAAGGAAATGATGTCACATACCTATGAGGACAAAGAGCTATTAGTTTGAAATCATATGCCCAAAATCTTTCCTAATCTGGATTTTACATGAGCCAATATTGTGAAATAAAAAGAATATCAAGTATATGCTAAAATTTAATTATTTACATAATTTTTCTTTAAGTGTGAATTCTTACAAAAGGGTCTGACTAAAGTCTGAAGTTGCACTCCATTATTCTCCTACAGAATGATACTTTATAGTGAAGCTCTTAGATGAGATAGTCTTTCTTCTCTTCTAAAAGATATTCAGCATGGAGATAATTTAAACTCTCTATTGTGCATTTAGTCATCAAATGAAGAAATTACTTAACAGCATGACTAGTCAGGAGCCTAGAACTTTGAAGATTATGTTTGGAAGCAGTCAAAGCAGAGCATTGCTAAAGAGTCTAGATTTTCATTAAAACAAAGAAATCCAAGCTTCGGCTAACGTTTAAATAGTAAAGTGGCAGTCATGATTAAGCTGAGTGAGTGCCTGGCTGCACAGATCAAACTTTGGTACTGATTATATATATTCATATCTATTTATGTATATCTCTCTATATATGTAACATGCTGTGTGACATTAATGATAATCTATGATAGACAAAGATAGTGTGCAAGAATTTTTTTCTTGTATATTGTTGGAGATTTAACTCAATGGAAGTGCACTTGAGTGGCAAGAATAAGGTCCTCAGTTTGGATCTTAGTTCTGCCAAAAATCAAACAACAAAAACTATATTGTTGGTCTAACTTACTACTATCATTTATTTACACACTGAGACTGTCCTAAATATGGTGAAGTTTAGTAGTTTAAGACATAATTAAGTTGATCATTATGTTATTGATAATTTACCTTGTTATTTTTATTAGTTTTATTATTTTAACCCCTATGTTTTAAAGTGTCATAATTGATTACATAACTTTGATCTTGTGTTAAGCAATTCACTTATTGTTTATATAAAGGTAACAACAAATAAATTATATTTCACTTCAGATTTTTTTCATTTTCAGATTTAAATTCAGATTTTTTTTCCAGAAATGTTGAAAATCCAGGTCCTGCTTAGTACCTTTAGTATATTAATAGCTCTTTTCTTATTAATAAACATCTTTTTGTTGTTGGTCATGGTACTTGAACTCTGGACCTGGGCACTATCCCTGAGTTCTTCAGCTCAAGGCAAGCACTCTACCACTTGAGCTATAGCACCTCTTCCAAATTTCTGATGGTTAATTGGAGATAAGCGTCTTATGGACTTTCATGCTGGGCTGGCTTTGAATGGGAGTCCTCAGATATCAGCCTCTTGAATAGCTAGGATTACAGGAGCGAACCACTGGGGTCCAGCTGATGATCATCTTTGAAACCATTCTTTACATGAGTTTTATGCAAAATAAGAAAAACTATGACTATTATATAAACAAACTGGATTGATCTTAAATGCACTTAGTATAATCAAAGCATGGCATTCTCAATTTTCCATTTAAATTCTAAATTGTTGATGTCAAGTTTTAATCTTAACAGACCCTACTTGGATTCCCCTAGATGAAAAGTGATGCTAACATGTGGTTATAGCTCTATGTATTCTTTGTCACTTTCCTGTAAATTAAAAAAAATTATCTTATCTAATTGTTAACATTCAAATCCTTCTTTATCCACAAATAAACATAATCCTTTTACCTGAACTGATTTGATGAATTATATTAACTCCATATGCTATGATGGTTTTTAAGAGACTAAATGGTGATTATGACCTTTAAAAATGCATTTCCTGTTTATTTTTGTATGTTTCCAAAAGCAAAAATCAAAATCGAGAAATATTCAGACATGTATATAAAACAGGTGAGGTATGATAAGGTGAATCCATTGGAGTTTTCCTCTAAGCCCAGTAGATTAGAAAGAAGTCAGATAACATGCTTGTTCTGTATCTAAATTATAACATCAGAAGTGAAATATTGATAAGTAGTTGAAATAGAAGAGATAACCTTTAAAATATGCATATTTTATCATATATTCTAGTTATACATACAACATAATGAAGTACAGAATAATACAATTCTGTGGTCACTTCTAATGTTAAAACATACTGGATTTATATTTCAACTTAGAAAATTAGTTCTCTGTGATGTAGAGCTTTGTAGTAATGTGGACTCATTGATTTTATTTTAGCTGGCATTCAGTTTTCTCAGTTTCTAAGATTTAACATGCTGTACTGTAGCACAATGAAATAATTAACTAATAATTAAATTACAGTTAACTAATGGTCTGCATGATGACTTTTTAAAAAAGAATAATGGAGCTTATATTCCTTTGAGTCTGGATTATTTCATGTAATATGATTTTTTTTAAGTCCTTCTATTTCCTTATGAATGGGTCAGTGCCATCCTTTCTGATGGAAGCATAGAGTTCCATTGTGTATGTATACCACATCTTCTTGATCCATTCATCTACTGAGGGGCACCTGGGTTGACTCCACATCTTAGCTATAGTAAATAATGTACATCATTTATAATAATAATGTAAACAAAGAACATAGTTGTGCTGGTAGATTTAGTATGGCCTTGTTTGTGGACATTCAGAGTGGGATTTCTGGGTCATAGGGGAGCTCTATGTTTAATCTTTTGAGGAATCGCCATACTGCTTTCCAGAGTAGTTGGACAAGTTTACATTCCCACCAAAAGTGTAGTAGCTTTCCCTTCTAGCCATGCTTCCCCCACCCCCGCATCTCTTGTTATATTTCTTGATAATGGCCATTCTAACTGGGGTTAGATGGAATCTTAAAGTTGTTTTGATTTGCATTCTTTTATAGCCAGGTATGTTGAGCATTTCTTTGTGGGTCTATAGGCCATTCTTATTTCCTCTTCAGAGAAATGTCTAAGTGTTTAGCCCACCTTTCAGTGGGATGTTTGTTTCCTTGAGGATTTGATTTTGAGTAATTCTATCTCCTGAGCTCTACGGTATATTTTAGATATGAGGCTCTTGTCTGTTGTATGGCAAGTGAAGTTCTTCTCCAACTCTGTGGGCTTTTTATGTAACTTGCTATGCAAGCTCTGCAGTTTGATGCAGTCCCATTTTCCAACCTTTCTTTGATTTGTTGTGTTTCTTGGCCTTTATGAAGAAGTTTCGACCTGTTCTAGGGACCCCTATTACCTTTTATTCCTTCTGTAAAATTTTTAGGGAATCATTTTTTACCATGTTGAGACATTTTAAAAAATGAATAGTGTTTATAATATTAAGCTTACTGTTTACCACTTTATTATTTTTATTAAGCATATAACATAGTATTGTGAATTTAATTAATTATATATCTTTTAAAGTTCTGGACTTTTTTTGAAGCAGCCTCATCCAAGATTAAATGTAGTACAACATTCTTCTAGGCTTGTTTTGACCTTGTTCCTTTTACCATTTAATGACTCTATCTCTTAAATATTGATCACTTTCAAAAGACTGATCTCATAAAATCATTAAGCCAAGAGATGGCAATAAAATATTGCTGTTTCAATTAGATGGGCACTGTCATTACAATTGATCTTTTCTGACTGTCATTTTTTATTGGGAATTATTTTTTGAGCTATACTTCTGACAGTTCATAAAAAATAAAGAGAAGTGGGTAAGAATTGCCTGGAAATTTAGTAGAATAACACATGTTTTAAAACAAAATTGATTGCAGTTGATTGATTTGTAGATAATAACATTACTCTGTTTTATAGTTTGGACATGCTAGGCTCTTAAGCTCTATTTTTTCATATGGTGGACTCTCCTAATGATGCTTCTCGCTTCTAGATTACACAGCCACCTTCTAGATCACCAGTCGTCTTCATGCAGATGGATGGCCATGTTTGCAACCAAATCTTAGAAAGTAAAGCTTTATTTAGCTAATTCATGGATAATAGAAAATAAATTTAAACTTCAGAGTTGAATTTTATATTTAGTTTTCCAAAACAAGGTGAAAATTGCTGTTCATTTTCCATTCAACAACAAAACCATTAATGTTCTTTTTATTTTAGCCATGAAGTCTGAAGTTTACAATGACTTAAATTCCACAAATGTTTACCAGATAAAGTTAATTAGTATGAAGAGTCTAAAATCAGGATTCTAATTTATTCATTTAAGATGGTTACAAAGGACCAAGACCAAATAAATGTTTACCTACCTAGAGCCGGTATCAATATTTAGAAGAGAAACTCAAATGCATTATTAAGGAATCAAGCCCCCCCACACACATGCACACACAAAATAATACTTCTTAGCAATAAAATAAAAAAAGACATTAATTCGGTCTAGTAATTTTTCAGAGCTACTGAAAGTTTCATCATGTTTAATAGCTCTTAATTCATATATCAATATTTATTCACTTTAACATGACGGACCCATCATAATTCATGCTTGTAAATCTGACTGAACATCTGAATTTAAGAAGAGGTACTTATTCCATATAAGACATTATTCACAGAAAGGATTAAACAGCACATTCACTCACCTAGGGGATAGCATTCCCACTGAGCCAAGAAAAGACTAATTGTACCTCTTTATTATATGTTGAGGAGTGGAAAAATATTATTAGAATTTGATTGGTCTAATACCACTGTCAAATTGATGATACATAATGTATATTATAAATAACAGAAGACATTTTTGGAGAGTGGAATTAACATCTATTTGGAAGGGAATGATTTAGAGCAGTATAGAACACTGAGTCTTCCTGGGTTACTTGTCTATGCAGAAACCAAAATATATGGAAACATCACAATATATACCATTTAATGCAAGATGAACGTGTAGAGGAGAGGACAACATAATACCTTTTACTTCTCCCAACATGATGGGTCCTTCATAGAACATTGTCTGTTTATTCTAATATTTTATTTGCTTTTTGGATCATTGGATTCACAAATTTCTGCAGACAAAAATCTTACCAATAGAAGTAAAAGTTATAAATTATGAAATCACAACACAACAGTGGTTAAAGCAAAGGATGGAAAAAATAAAAGAAAAAAGAAGTAACTTAATACTTAATACTTAATACTTAAAAAAAGAGGTACCTAAGTCAAATATTTGCTGTATTGTACATACATTTATTCATTTATTTAAGTCAAGGAAGGGAAAGGAATAAACAAGATGAGGAGACAAAGATGAACCAATGGAACCATGATATTCATGAGGCAATATGTTGAAAATGTATTCTGCAACTTGGGAGGGGGTGAGGAAGGGAAAGTGGGAGAAAAACATGAGAAGAGGTAACAATGTTCAAGAAATTATGTACTTACTACCTTATGAATGGAACTCTAATCCCTCTAAACTTCACTGTGATAATAAGATAAAACTTTTTAAAAAGAAACAGTTGATAATTTATGTTTTGAGAATAAAATGTTTTCTCTGATGAAAAACAAAGCAAAACAAAGATAAACAAAAAAGCAAACCCTCTTCTTTCCATATCTTTGAGTTAATTCCAATTAACATCATTTTATATGGTCATGTGTACCCTCTGATTTGTATATATGTTTATCTGATTTGGGAAAAGGAAGGGGAATAAAAAATGGTGAGACAAAGGACAAAGGCTGAGCAAATGCAACAGCAATCTGCACAAGACACTATGTTGGAAATGAACTTTATAACTGTGAGGAAAATGGGAGGGAATTTGGGAGAAGAATGAAGGAGTGGGGTAACAATGTTCTACAAGAAATGTACTCATTTGCTTACTGTTTAACTGTAATTTCTCTGTACACCATCATTACAATAATAACATATTTTGAAGCTATTAGTTTACTTCTGTACCTAAATACTCAAGAGACTGTGACCTGGACAATCATATTTTAGACCAGGCTGGGGTGAGACTACAAGTCAGATTCCATCTCCAATTAACCAAGCTAGAAGTTTGGCTCAAATCATGCCAGCCTTGTGAAACCAAAAGCAGGAGGACGGTGCGGGAGGCCCTGAGTTCAAAACCTACAGTCAAATAAATAAATAAAAATAGAAATAGTACTTAACACTAATCACTAATTAATATTGATAGCTGGTTTCAGTTCCAAATGCTTTAGTTTTGGTTTAAAAGGAATATTACATGTAAATTGCAGATGCCTTTTAGAAATTCATTTCCAAATAATCTGGTGAATGACATTTGCTAGGATGTGGTTAATGTAATTTGCCATGGGTTATAGACTGCCTCTCTGAATTACAGACTCAGATCCTGATTTCTCAGTACATAGGGACAAAATTTATTTCTTAATGCAAAACATATATTTCCCATGCTATGAAAATTGCCTTTTGAATAATAATGAATTGTACATTTTTCATGAATCTTTTTGTGAGCTCTATTTCAAATACTAAAAAGGAAAAATTTTAAAACTCATCAAATAATTTATTAGCTTACCATGAAAAATGATTTTCAAATGACAAATATATTCTGGGGCAATGTTATAGTTGATAAATACAATTCTTTAGTATGGAAACCTGCACAAAAGATTTTAAACATGATATGTATAATACGCAGAAGATCTTAAAATACGATATCAGAAATGTGAGAGCTGAGTGTCTATTAAAAAGAAAATATTTAAAAGGTTAGCATTGGAACATTTGAATGTAACTGGTCTCATCAGTGGTCCGTCAGATCTTCTGTGCTGACAATCTCTGTGCTTTATTGTGTGATAACTGGGGCAGAATATTTGACTTGACAGATAAGCCTCCTGTTATTAAAGAGTCCAGGGAAAGGATTCTTCTGCTATTTCTACTGTCTCTGGGTTCCCTTGGTCCGTGAAGTCATCTCGCTAGGTAAAACAGGAGGATATTCTGTCAATGACCTCTTCTGCTAAGTTGGATTAGAGTTCGGTAGATTTTTTATCAAGCCTGATATTCAATTTGTCTGTTTAAGATAGAAAATTCTTAATCTTTTAAATGTACAATTCTTTTGAATCTACAAATTAAGAGTCTGGTCATTAGGGTCTTCATATATACCTATTTACTTTATTTTAGAACACATTATCAGAGATTTTTGTAGACTAAAAGATATATGTTAGCATTTTTAGCATGTATTACACTATTGAATACATAGTGGATTCTAAAATAAATTTTTTCATTCATTTTACAAGTACTTATTTTCATTACCTACTTCATGATTAACATGTAACATGTTGATAGTAATATGAAGCAAGAACACACAGGAGCTATGATATCAAGAGAATTTTTGCCTAAACAAGCCTTCATAAGCTACATAAAAAAGGTATTCAGTATATTTTCAGGTGATGATTTCACCCAGTACTAATAGCAAAAATGACCTCCTGAAACCAGTCCAAAATTATACAAATTATTAGGGATATATTGGAAATGCTAAGGTGAAGCTTGATTGCAAACACTGAATTTACATATTGTATAGTTTGATTTCAACTCTTAGGGTTTCATGTAAAGGGTTTCTTGTGCTTACAAAAATAAAGTTAATGGGCAGGTTTTTATGTACTCTTTCTTTGTTCTGCCATATTAAAAATGTAACTCAGGGACTCAGGTCACATTTCCTAGATAAGCTCTCTACCATTGAACCACAAACCCAGTCCTTTTGTTTTTTATTTTATTTTATTTTGTATATGGAGTTAAAAAGCTTGTGTATATGCCTAGGCTAGTCTCGAACTCACTGTCACTTTGTCTATATTGCTTGATAGTGGGCATTGTAGGCATATACTGCCACTTTTGGCCTGGTACATTTTCTGTTGTTCACTTTTTGTTATAAAAGGAGGCATCATTTAGCAAAGCAGTAACTTCGCTCAACATTTTCACATACCCCTCTTGATACAACCTCATTTTTCTTAAATTTTAGGGCAAATGTGGAAATTTGTGTCCTTTAACAAACAATTCACATATACAGTGCATCTTGATCTGTGTCATCCCGTCAACATCTTCATCCCAATTTTGATGTCCCCCATCCCTTATTTTTCTCAATGTTTCAGTATATACACTGAATTTGTGACTGTGTTCTCACCACTTACCCTTTTGACTCATCTATCTATCCAATTTTCATTGGCAAAGTTTAATCTAGAAAATTTAGGAATATCACAACCTCATCTATTCATTTAATTTTAGATGACATATGATTGTGTGCATTTTAATTCAGAGTGTAGATGCAACCATTCATAAATTCTATACTAAAACTGAGCCTTAGTGATTTGAGAGTTAAATGTTATAAAAAGTGTGCCATTTATACCTCCAGCTGGAGATTTGATATAAATTCAACATTATATGGAAGATTCAATTTTACATAAGGTGAGTCAAATATAGGGAACATTTGAAGTAGGGAAATCTCTTTCTTACATCCTTTTAATTATGTGCTATAAACAATATATTTCAGTATCCCTGAAGGGCCTGGCCTAATAATCTGTACTCCTTGCTTCATTTTCTCTTCATTTTCATTCTATTACACCATTATTTACTCACCTTAGTAGCACTGATCATTAATTACTAAGTCAAATAACATATTCCCCTAACAGCTAAATAAAATCTATTAGAGTAAAGCTATTCTGAACTCCAGAACACATATGTCATTAAAGGGTGAGACTGATATTTCCCTGTTCTGAACTTTATAGTCAAAAACAAAGAATGCCAAAAAAAAGTTAACTGTGTAGGAGGAGAGAAAGTGGGAGAAAAACATGGGAAAGCGTATCTATGTTCAAGAAGTAATATACCCACTACCTGATGAATGTAATTGTAACCCCTCTATATTTTTAAAAAGATAACTGTGAAAACAGTTAACTTTAAAAAAGGTAAGTGTAAAGCAGATAAATGAAGATAAAAGTACAGGTAAACATCCATTATATTAAATATCCAATCACACCTGGTTGGAAAACTGAGGAATATTAAATCATTATAACCATATTGATATGTTTAAATAATGTGTCCCTGCCTCAAATTCATATTTGAAATTCCAGCTTCCAAGGCATTTGTATTATGAATTAGATATTTGGTATATGATTAGAATACAAAAATAAAACTTCCCTGAGTGGAATTGGAACATTCATAAAAGAGACCCACATACACAGCAGATCTCATTTTTATATCAGTAGATGAGATGCAGCAGGAATGTGTCAAATATGAACAGAAATAGGTTCTCACAGAGACTGAATCTGCTGTTAACTTGCTCTTGAACTTCAAATGGTATAATTCCATATTGACTGTACTCATATATGGAATGCACAAAAATTCCAAACGTAACAGCAACTGTAAGAGCATTGAATACATTAGAACTGTTTGTATAGTTCTCTCATATATGCACATTTGTTTATGTACATGATAGCTTTCATAAGAAAATATATCAATGTTAGTAAGGTACATTGGCAGATCGTAGGTGTATATGATACATGAATATTGTTAAGAAGATTGTGACCAGTTGTGATGGATAATCGTGATTGTTAATTTGATTCGACTAAGAACTGCCCAGGAGATTAGATTGTGTGGTACCTGACCAAAAAATAATGGTGTATTTGATTGATACGTTAAAAACTCAAATAGACTATTGGGAGGTTGTGGAACTGGAAGGTGGGAGTGGCTAGCGGTGGAACACAGGGTCATCCACTGTGTTGTCTATCTGCCATGTTGAGAACCTCACTGAGCACTCACCTAACTGCAACTAGATTGGAGTCTCTGAAATTTAGAGGATAATACACATGTCCTTTAAGTTATTATAGCGGGCATTCTATCACAAGAAGAAAGCTGATTAGTTAAGTAAAAGAGAAATTTCTTATCATATATACTGACAAAGAACTCTGAAATAAACAAAAAAATTGTGATTATATACTGTATACACACACACACACACACACACACACACACACACACACACACACACACACGTTTTGGGCCAGAAAAGCACAATGCAAAATATAGAAGGTGAATGGTATGATCTTGTATTATTTTAAGAGATTGAAATTGGTTCCACAAATTCACCAGAGAGGTATCTTAATTCCTTAGTATAGGACTAGATCATTGGGTATTAGATTCCCACTTTATTTTGTTAATGAACACCTTGATTAGTGATAATCACTAATCAATAACATTATAAACTTGAAAATTATAAAACTGGAAGTTAATAAGCTTTGGGGTTTTTATACCTCTGAGTATGAAACATTTTAAGATTTTCTTATTTTTTTGCTATAACCAGTCGTTGAAAATCTCTAATTTATCACAATGTATGGGATTGCTAGTTATAAATTTAAAGCTGATTTGTTATTTATGACTACAAAGGCAATGATAAAATAAGGCTCCAATTTGGCAGTCATGGGAATATTTGAAAGTATTTTGTTTAAGGAGAAGAGGTGACTCCAGGGTATGTTTATCTAGAAAGCCTGTAATATGGCCTCTCTCTCATAGCATGGGTCAATAGAGGATGCTTCATGTAATGAGTGATGAAAATTCAAGCATCTCATTATGCAGGACACAATAGATAATTAAAACCATTCCACTGGCACCCATAATTATTCTTTACTTGCCTGATGAAAATCCCATACTTTGCAAAGTTGTTTTCTTTGTAATTTATTCCATTGTTATAACAATTCTTTGGAACATGCTACGATAATTTTATCACCGGTTTTAGTTTTTGTAGTTTATTTTGTTTTATAAGGGTAATATTGTTAACTGTTCAAAACACAGATTAGTCATTAGCAAATATATCTTTTTGAGTGCAACATAAAATAAGACGTTGTAAAAAATGTGAGCATTTTCCTTTTGGTCATATTGATATTAATAAATGAACTCTTCCTGGAATATATACACTTGCTTCTTTAATGCAGTACATTTTTGAATGGTATGTGTATTTTTATAGTAAATACAACCTGATTAACTCATGTTACAGAAGATGAGCAATAATTTTTAGTAATGTAAGAATAAAGGAATTTGACTTGATTATTTTTTTTCACTAATTGCTATTAAACTAGCTCTATTAGATAAATTTCAGTAAAAATCAGTTGTTATCCAGCTACTAACATTAGCTGATTTTCTTAAAAAGAAAGCAAATCTGTTCTTAATTTAATTTCATTGTGGAGGTGATGTACTGAGAAATTATAGTTGTAAATATAAGTTAATGAGTGCATTTCTTGTCTGATATTCTTATCCTGTCCATCAATTTTCTCCCATTTTCCCTGTTTTATAGCTGCTAAAATATTACATTTTAACATCTTTATCCATGTTCCCATGTTTCCATTGTCTTTTTTTCTTTTCTAGATGACTATACATTATTAAAGAATGTTTATTTCCATTTAATACTCTCTCTCTCTCTCTCTCTCTCTCTCTCTCTCTCTCTCTCTCTCTCTCTCTCTCTCCATTTCTTCACATTTTTTTTTGTTTTTTGTTTATGGAGCTTGATCTTGGGACCTAGGCAATGTCTCTGAGCTATTGTACTGAAGGTTAATATTTTGCTGCATTGCCACTATGAGCCACAGTTCCACTTTTGGTTTTCTGGTGGTTAATTGGAAATAAGATTCTGATGAATTTTCCTGCTGGGTCTGTATTCAAACCACCAGCTTCAGATCTGAGCTTCCTGAGTTGCTAAGATTACAGGCCTAAGCCACCAGCACCCAGCTCTCTGCATTTTTTTAAAGGCTCTTCACAGAAACAACAGCAAAAATCCTACAAAGAAAAATTAATCCTCTTAAATTCCTTTTTATCTTCCTTATCATGATGTGCAAAAATTTTGGGGGGAAATTCTGTAGTATTCCTCTGTATAGGCAAATAATTATTGTTAATATGACTTTGTGCATGTTTTGGCACTAATTCATGGAACAACATTCTTTATGTTGTCATATACAAATAGATATTACACTATTATCTAATCTCACATTGTCTTTTGGATTTATCTGCAATGCAAAATGTAATGTAATAATAATTATTAAATGTTCTACATATGTATGATTATTAGTCAAAACATTCCCTAGAAAGATTGGGAATATGATTGCAGCTATATTGTTGAATTTGAGAATATTTGTGGCTATTTGTTGAATCTAGGAAATTTATTATCTCTGATGTATTTCATTCTCTGTGATTTTAACATAATAGAAAAACAAAGCATTTATTTCCCTTTAATGTAATGTTATTACATTAGTGGTATAAAAACTATTTTAGGGCAGAAAAAATGCTTTTTCCCTCATGAATTCAAGTCATATTAACTAGAAAAAAATAGAAATAGCTATAGATACAGGGCATCAGTACATTGATGTAGATTTAATATAATATTAATATGTTGTGTGACGGCCTATGAAGTAAAACGAAATCACTAAATCTTATAGAAAAAGAGAAAATACATTAATACCATACTTACCAAGAGTCAAACTACCCAATGCCAGAAAACATGTGAATGGACAAAGGAAGATGACTAAATTAAACACACACACACACACACACACACACACACACACACACACACACACGATAGATTGCATGCTTTGTCATTCTAATTCTTCTAACCAATCATTGAATTCCTTCCCCACATCCAACTTGTATTCATTTTCATTTCCTATATAGTGAGTATCATGGTTGCATTAGTTCATCCTTTGTCCTGCTATTTCATTCTTTCTTTCTTTATCTTTTGTTTGGGGGAGGTCTGGGGATTGGATTCTGGGCCTGGGTGTTGTCCCTGAGCTCTTCAGCTCAAGGCTACCACCCTACCCACGGAGCCCAGCACCACTTCTGGGTTTTCTAGTGGTTAATTAGAGATGAGTCTCTTGGTTTGGGCTGGCTTTGAACCCCAATCCTCAGATCTCTGCCTCCTGAGTAGCTAAGATTACAGGCATGAGCCACTGTGACTGACCCTATCCTGTTTCTGTGTTTCCATTTCCTTTCCACAGATCATATCAGATAAACTTACAAAAAAACTTATCACAATGAACTCCAAGATTTGAAAGCAAGAAGTTCCTATTATATGCTGTATTCAATTATTTCTATTGTTATTTAATTTTCTGTATCCTTTTCATTTGAAGAGGCATATTCTCTGGCTACATAGGTAAATAGCCTTGGTTTCTTGATAATTAAAATGAAGAATGTGAAAATATAAATGTAATATCTAAAAGGCTAGAACATAGAATTCCATACCTTTTTTACTAAGTGGCATATGGTAAATATTGAGATTAAATTCAAAATTTTGCCTTTAATTTTTAACGATTTAACTGAATTATTAGAACAGTTGTAAAAACATACAAACATATAGTTCAAGTAAGAAAGATATAGGCTATTTTCCTATCAATAGCTCTTGACTAACTGAGAAAAATAATAACTGTTTATAATAAGAATTAAAATATTTAACCAGGTGAGGTTGCTCATGTCTGTAATTCTAGCTACTTAGGAAGCTGAGATCTGAGGATCACACTTCAAAGCCAGCCAGGGAACTAAAGAAAGTGAGCCTCTTATCTCCAATTAATCACCAGAAAACAGGAAGTGGGCCTGTGGCTCAAGGGGTAGGTAGTAGCACTGAGCTAATGAGCTCAGGGACGAAGCCCCAGGCCCAGTGTTAGGGCTTTAGCTTTGAGCTGAAGGGCTCAGGGAAAGTGCTCAGGCCCAGAGGTCAAGACCTATGACCCACCCCCCCAAAAAAAAGATCATTAAAACAAAACACTTTAGTAAATTAAATAATCTTATATCAAGAATTTTTATGCAATTTATGAAATCATATTTTGAAGTACTTTTGAAAAGGCATACCACAGAAAATAGATACAATTTTGAATAGACACCTATACACATTCACACATACTCACACACATACATACACATTAAAAGGGGAATGGGATGGGTCAATCTTTTTTGTTATGAATCCAAATAAGCACTATGAAATATTTATAGGGTATAAGAAATAAAACATCCTTACCCGACAAATGTAACTGTAAACCCTCTATACATTACCCATACAATAAAATAAAAAAACTAAAACATCCTGTATTTGTGTCATAGATAATAAATGAATATTAAAATAAAATGGAAATAGGTAGATTTTCACACAGTGTAGTACTGTATTTATTGGGAATAAATTCTCTCACAGTGGACTTGAATATTTGCTAATAACAGTCTTCACTGAAAATTTATTGAATCTATGTGTATGTAAATTTATGCCACCATCATTATTACTGTCACTGTTTCTAAGTTCACTATAAAACACATTTTCAGAAATGGAGTAATTGAATTCATTTTTTTCATTATTATCTGTGATCTCACTGGATCTAGTCCTTCAATAGGATCAATATTTGATTATGACTCACCACAGTTAAAGAAAGAGATCACAGGTTTCCCTTGGTTACAAGATTTCAAGATTCTGCTTTTATATTAGTTTACCACTTGAAATTAATCATTCCTTATTATGCTTCTGTACTTGGCACATTCCTCTCAATTTTTATTTTAGTATTTTGTTCCCTCTTCCCTCTCATACACATGACAAATGAGCCATTCAACACTTACTTTTAGCTTATCAAAACTAATTGTCTAAATTTCTATTTTACTGGATCCTTTGTCTGTCTACATCTAGCCCTTTTTCTATCATGTTTCCCACTTAATCTATTCTTCTTTGCCTATATTAGTCAAACAATATATTCTTTTAAAAGAGTTAATTCATTATCATGTATTTCTTCATAACATTTTGTCATCATATTACAGTTCTGTATCTTGAAGACATAGCATGTGACCCATATTCATTCATTTTAATATTAGTGATAAAACAGAAATATTGTTAAACATGAATAAAGTCAGATTAGATGATGGTAATTTTTTGCTAGGGAAATATTAGGAATTTTACATGTGAGAGTGACAGGTGATTTTTGTACACTGAGTATGAGCGATGTCTACTTTGGCTAGAACAGTCAGTAGCTAAGAGGTGAAAGTCATGGGAAGTTAGATATGAAAAGACTGAAGCATAAAACAAGCCAGAAAAAATTATTTTAAAATGTGTTTTGTTACAAACATCATACAATAGCAATCACTGTCTTAGCTATTTTATTATTTTAAATTTTATTGTATTTTCAGGTTGGGAGTTTGGCCTAGTGGTAGAGTGCTTGCCTAGCATGTACGAAGTCCGGGGTTCGATTCCTTGATACCACATACATTAAAAAAAAGCCGGAAGTGGTGCTGTGGCTCAAGTGGTAGAGCGCTAGCCTTGAGAAAGCCGAAGGACAGTGCTCAGGTCCTGAGTTCAAGCCCCAGCACTGGCAAAAATATGATTTTATTGTATTTTGAGGGTGATGTATAGAGAGGTTACAGTTACATTCATAAGGTAGTGAGTGCATTACGTCTTGAACAATTTTACCCTTTCCCATTTTTCCCCACTTTCCCTCTTCCCATTCCCTCCCAAGTTGAATAGTTCATTTCCAATATCCCTGTTTCATTGGTTCACTCTTTCTCCATTGTCTCATCACAATGTTTTTCCCATTCCAGTCCCAATTCTAATAAACAAATAAGCGTATATATCATACACCAGGTAACAAGTCAGATTCAGCACACGCATGCATTTTGGTACCTGTGGGGAAACTTACAGATATCAATTCTCCACAAACCCTAAAAAGTGACTGCATTTCACATCTTATTTTCTTTATTCAGTGCACATTTGGTGCACATCTACTTCTTGGTCATTGCGAATGTGCGTTATTCAGAAACCCTGACTTCACGTTTTACTTGTATACCCAGAATTGTTATTTCTGAGTCATAAAGTAGTTTTTGTTTTTAATCATCTAAGGTTCTGCCACTTTGTAGTTGTAGTAGTTGCACCTGTTCTAGTGTTATTGTGCACATGAGTCCACATTTATTGAAGGTCTGAAATTTTTGGTTCATTCCCCCCCCCACACACTCATTTTGTTTTACAATAATTATTCCAGTGGAACTGGTGTGGTTATTCATGACTATAATTCTAGCTACTTAGGATACTAACATCTAAGAATTATGGTTTGAAGCCACCCAGACGGGAAAATCTGTGAGACATTATTTCTCCAATTAGCCATCATAGAGCTGGAAGGGGGATTGCAGATCAAGTGATAGAGTTCTAGCAGTGAGCTATAAAGCTAAAAACACACGCATATACACATGTGCATAGCACACACACGCTCTTTCAGTTACTTTCCTAACATGAAATGTTATTTTGGTTTATGTTTCTGGTAAGTGGAAGATATGGATCATATTTTGTAAGCTTGGGAACCATTGCATACCAGATTTTCAGTAATACGTATTCAGCTTCTTTGCTCTGTTTTTATTGTATGTATTTTTGTTCTTTTTGAAATATAAATCATTTAAGGATACTGATACTAACTGATCATATCATTTGTAAATTATTTATCACATTCTGTAGACTGTCCTCTCATGGTGTTGTGTCCCATATGGATTTAATTTTTGAAGTTAGTTTGCATTATTTTTTGTTTCCATTGCATTTGGATATTGTTCCTTGGGTATGTTTTAGCCATCATATTTGATGAACAATAGCCAAATATAATGCTATAAATTTTCTCTTTCATTTTATTCAAGGAATTACAGGGTTTCGGTGTTGTTAATTTGGTGGTGCGATTTGAACCCAGAAACTCAAGTAACTAAACATTTGCTCTTCCACCAATTTACACCTCCAGGATTGAGATATTTTCAGTAATGAATGAGAAAAATGAAAGAGAAAAAATAGAAATATGTTGATTGGATGAATTTTGGCTCTGCAGCCCATTGTTTTTCCTATTTCAATTTCTTTTGGGCACAAGAGTTTCTTCAAGGATAATTTGTAGACTGGTCAACCGAAAATGATTAAAAAAAAAGAAATAGGATGGGTGAGGAAGACAGAAATTTGTAGTAAGCATTAAATCTGTAATACTATGCATGATAATCAATTTGGGTATCAAAAATGAAACCTGAAAGGGTCAGGAAGATACAGGGGCATTTTTTAAAGAAATAGTAATAAGAAAAGAAGGCATATTATTATTTTGATTACATCAGATTCCTTTAAATTCATTGAATTTGTTTATGGAAATGACAGTCATAGGAATGTTATATTTATCTCTTATTCAGGTCATAGTATTTGATGTATTAATAGGAATTCATAAATGTAATTTAAAATATAATAAGACAATGGTAGCATGTATGAACTTTGGTCACACATCAGCATGTATTTTCTATTTCCAGAACTGTGTCAGCGAAGCAAATTGCTTACGCAGTTTGTTGACATCTATCGCTGAATTAATTAGGAATACAATTACTCATTGGAATAGACAAAGAGGACAAGGTAAGTCAGCATACATTTGCTGTGTGCTTTTAAAAACAAATGAGTCTGATAAATGCTATGAAATTATGTTTGAAATAGCATTACATTAGAGTTTCTCACAAATATCAAATCCCTGTTCCTTTGAGTATGCAATTTGAAAGAGATGTTCTAATCTGTGTAAAAAATGATTGAGTATTTTTGTCTAAAGAGTTGAAATTATTTTTCAGATAAAGTAAAACATTTTCTTTGAAAATTTGAAATGAGAAAATATAAAATTTTCTACAGCAGAGCCTACATACTTTTTTAAAGCTATTTTCTCTGATAGGATTGACCTTTGTTAGAAGTTCTTTCAGCCATTTTCTTAAAAAATAATTGCATGAAATCAAAACAACTCTAAGATTCCACCTCACTCCAGTAAGAATGGCCAGGATCAGGAAAACTAATAACAACAGATGCTGGAGGGGATGTGGCCAGGAGGGATCACTACTACACTGTTGGTGGGAATGCAACTCGTCCAACCACTATGGAAAGCAGTATGGCAGTTCCTCCAAAGACTAAACATAGAGCTCCCCTAGGACCCAGCAATTCCACTACTTGGCATTTACCCAATCATCCAGAAACAAGGGCATGCTAAATCCACTAGCACAACAATGTTCATTGCAACACTACCATAGCAAAGATATGGAACCAACCTAGATGTCCCTCAGTTGATGAGTGGATCAACAAGATGTGGTAATTGTACACAATGGAATTCTATGCTGCTGTCCTAAAGAATGATATCGCCCCATTTGTTAGGAAATGGAAAGACTTAGGAAAAATCCTATTAAGTGAAGTAAGCCAGACTCAAAGGAACTTAGGCTCAATGGTTTCCCTCATTTGTCATAATCATTAGGAACCTTGGGCTCTCCTAGCAGAGATTTGCAATAGAGCAAAATCTTGATACAAAAGGGCATATAGTAGGACGCTAAATGAAAGGATCTCTAGGATATAGAAACATAAGCCATATAATGAATGATTGTTGTCCTTAAGGTACTATATTATCTCTCATCTCTTTTGCTGTCATTTGGTTATCTCATATTGTTACAGTATCTCACTTTGTTACCTGATCTATCAGATATATTTGTATTTGGTTATTTGAAATTGGATAGGGAAGGAGGGAAAACATGATGGGGGGGTGGGGGGGAGGGAAATGGGTACCAAGACATGTGAAAGGGTATCAATGTATGTGAATTAATGCACCTTCTATCTGGGAAATATCATATAACCCTTCTATTAATTACAATAAAAAATATATGAAAAATAATAATAATTGCATGAGTAAACTATGTTTTTCACCGAGCTACAAAGTTATTGCATTCTTTCTTACAAAGTTATTGATGGAAAGAATATGTATATTTCCAGTTTTAACAGAAGTTGCAAATTGCCCTGCAACAAAGGAATTAATTTGAGAACAACTGAGGGTATTTGAAGATGCTTTATTTACTTCTATGATGATTTTCACTTTCTAGGATAATGGAGGAACTTGATATTATACATTAATGATTCTTAGGCAATAAGTTTGAAGACACTGTGAACATGGAACAGCTTATAATAACATGTTTTTAAATGCCAGTAAAATAAGGCAAAAAGGAGCAGACAAAAATGTAAAACAGAAAATGGGAAAGTAATTGTTTAAAATAGCAACCAGCACTAAAATTGTAGAACATGTAAAATGTCATCAATTTTCTTTTTCAGAAACCTCATAATAAAAATTATTTTAGTTTTAGTAAAGTAACGAAATTTTTTGGACATAGACACACTTCATAGACTATTCCCAATATAATCTTTAAGTCATTTAAATGTGAGTAATGTTTTGATTTTGTTTGATGGCAGAGATACTGAAAAAAAGAGGGTTGATATTATTATAAAAATTGTGTTGGAACAAGAGATTTATCTTGTGTGATTCTTGTTCTTAATGTAATATGTTTTCTTCTCCTTTCTTGCCCTTTGGTTAATCTCATGTTGTTTCTGTATCTGATTTTGTTACCTAGTATATTGTATATGGGTTTATTTGTTTATCTGAAATAGGGAAGGGAAACGGGGAAAACAAGATGATTGGGAGGGGGTGGGAGGAAGGAAATGAGGACAAAAAGATGAGAAGGGGTATCAACGTGTGAGAAGCAATGCACTCATTATCTGGCAAATGTAATTGTAACACCTCTATACATTACCTCGATAATAAAAATAAAATGAAAAATATATGCTGTAAATATATTCATCTAGACTCTAGTTTAATGTACTGTCAATATGAATGAAGCAATAATGATTTCTTTTCCAATTAAAAATTATAAAGTTGTCAGTACATCTGTTTCTCAATAATTAAGGACATTTCCCAAATTCTCCATAATTTGTAATTACAAAAACCTTACAAACTGGAATTTTACATGTTTATCCCTACAACTTATGGATGTATACACTTAAAATCTATAAAAATGGGGCTGGGAGTTTGGCCTAGTGGTAGAGTGCTTGCCTAGCATGCACAAAAATCCGGGTTCAATTCCTCAGTACCACATACATAGAAAAAAGCTGGAAGTGGTGCTGAGGTTAAAGTGGTAGAGCTCTAGCCTTGAGAGAGTCCAAGGACAGTGCTTAGGCCCTGAGCTCAAGCCAAGGACTGGAAAAAACTATCTATAAAAACTATTGAAATGATTCAATTGTAGGCCTATAGTGTCAAAATTCCATGAGTTATAAAATGTATTTTTAAATCAATATTTACCTTGATTTTTGCTATATGAATTATCAATATGTATTTCTTTTAAAAAGATATGTCTCTTAAATACTATTAGACAAATAATTTGTTAAATTCTGCTACATGGATTCCTGAAATCTGTAGTGATCACTGGGCTTATAAAGTCCATTTTTATAGCATGTTCTCAGAAAAAAAGACACTTAAAAATCATTCTAAGTCATTGAAACCTAAATAACACAATTTTTTTTATAAATCATTCTCTAACCCTCTTACTTCCTAAGGAAGGCTTGTCATTGTATTAAGAGCCTAATACAAGAGTAATGTAGAAGATTATTTTGGAAATTTCCTTTTCCTAGCTACCTGATGAGCTGTTAAGATCATTTTTCTACAATTGATGTTATATTCAGTACTAGAAGTCGTCGAAATGTTAGTTTCTAGTTATATATTACTATAATAGTGCTTTCATTTTATCTGTAGTTTTATTGGATATATTAAATGTCTGTGGTAGTTCTAGTTCAGTTACTGAAAAATGATCAAGTTTCTCAGAATATATTTTATGGCTTTTAAAATCCTACAAATGATAATTTATTGATATAGCTGAACAGTTAAGTGGAGGAACAGTAACAAGAAGAGATATTTATAATGAATATCTTCCAAAAGCATCATTTTTCTTTCACTGATGTCTGATAATAGAAATAAAATGTAAAACTAAAGGTTCAAAGTTTTAGAGTCTAAGAACATGGATTCATCATACTGAAAAGACCATTAATAAAGGCTGTAACTGCACGATATAAATACTTGGAGAAGATAGAGCTCTTGACTTTAAGACATGACCCCATTAAACTTTATAATTGCGTGGCTAAAGTCACTATGCAAAGAAAAAAAGGACATCAAAATGGAGACATAATCTTTTAAAAATATCTTAAGTGATCATTTGGTAGATATTCATCAAAACTACTCCTGTAAGATGAGATGAAATGTTATAATTAAATTCTTTATGAGTTCTAGATAAGTAAGCTTAAATTTCTTTAAAAAATTATATGATTATTTAAACCATTTTCATTGCACCATTTGAGAAGCTATTGTAACTGTCTCTTTAATTTTTTTGTTTGCTTGAAGTCATTGATAAATTTTCCTTTTAATTTTTAAAGACTTTTGGAAATGAATTCCTAATGCACTAAAACAACCTTTAATAACATCAACAAAATATTTTTGACCAACCAGGTTTGATTTTCCTAGTTAACCAGTTCACCAGAGAGGCTGGTCAGTGTCTATAATAAAATTTATATTATTCACATAAATGAAGATGGGGAGAAGACTGACAACAGGGCAGTTAAACATAAATGGAAGATGATTTATCAAACATACACAAAGTACTTTTAAAATTTGAGTTTTTAAATGTCTCTTTTGGGACACATTCTTGAAATTTATATTTATATAATGACTGATATAAAATTCATTCTAACAATACTGATTGTGAAAGGGAAATGACATTTGTTTTAACCTGGAATAACTTCAAGTTATGAATCGTGTTTTAAGAGTAGTTTCTAAGAATTCTATTTATGTTAAATACTATCTGCTAGCAGAACTCATCTTTGTGCCTGTGAAGCTGTTATGCTTATTTCCAAAGGTGACTTACAATGAGAAGTGTCTGTGATGTGTACCAATTACTATGCTCTACCTTGTAATCATATTTTCAAATGATGGAACTAGGAATTTTCTTTTGCCAAAATATAATAATAGTTAATTGCAGTCGAGTACGGTAAATCTTGCATTAAATTGTCATATTCTACCTAGAGTACTTTCCCCGTATATTAAGGGTGTAAACACAATTCTATTAATATTTTACAACTGATTCAGTACTAGATTTCATAAAATTATGGGAATATTGACTTTTGTAACAACTTCCTGTAGGTTTGAATAAAGCATATATATCACTGTATTTGTTAAGATATTCCCATGTGTTATTCACCAAATCTGGCTTTGTTTCCTGTTAATGAGAAGATTATCCAATACACCAATGTACCGTGCTGTAGTTTTTATAAATTTTTCCTAATAGGCTCTATTTTGTGAGAATTTTCAAATTTTAATTATTTATTTATCCCTTTTCAAGTTCTGATCTCTCTGTCTTATATTAAAACAATCATTCTGTATTTATTGTTGATTGATAAACTATAGTTTACACAGAAATTAACTCAAAAGTTAATGAGGACCACAAAGATTAAAATAGCAGACTTTAATTCTGGCTTATATTGTCATTCATTCTATGATTGCCAAGGAATGTTAAATGCAGTTCTACTGGATTCTACAAACTATATATGTGCCAAACTTAAGGTAGAATAGAAGGAGTTAAAAGGAGAAAATGGTATGAAGAAAAAATAAAAAATTCTCTACCACATCAAGAAAAACTTCATAGCTCTTTTCAAATTCATCTTTGTGAAAATACTTAAGAAATGTAAACATTAAAATCAGCAATGGATCAGTAATCTCTCTATGATTAATGATTAATAAATTATTTTACAAGATTGAACTCGTAAGACTGACACATGACTTTTAACATAAAATAAAAAACAAGACATTTTGAAAACATATAGACAAATGTAAAGTTCTGTAAGAGTAAATAAAATCTCTTAACCCAATAGTAGTGCTCAGAAATGGCAGTATTAGATTTCATGAGCTATTCATCATTTTGCCCTCCACATGAATATTCTCTGAATACATTTTGTGCTATGAATTCTCCTGCAAGCTCTATTTGTAGTAGCGCTTTTATTTATTAATTGTATAAAATAATTAGTTTTACTGTGACATTTGCATCATTCATATATTTAATTTTGATCAGATAACCTTAACTTCTATGTTTCTCCTTTTCTCCATCTACACCTTCTCCATCTACACCTTCAAAAAGGACTAACAGAATATCAGCAATATTGGTAGCAAATAATCCATATGTTAGTGTAGTAACATATATAAAATGAAACAATCATTTTAGTGATGCATATGATTATGGGACACTAAATGTATATAGACATTATAATATATGAATATTTCTACCTTACCAAGGAAAATTAACATTGAAAAAAAATCATGTAGATAGACACTAATATAGCCAGCTTATTTGTGTATGTATCTGTAAAATATATATTATTTAATTATTAAAAAGTATTTATAATTTTATTATGTGATTTACAAAGGAATTAAAACATATTCAGAATGTTGATGAGTACATGAAATTTCTTACTAGTTACTTCAATTTAATTAAATTAAAATTAATCATTATAGAGATAGTCAATATATTTACAAACATAAATACCTAAATAGTCTTTATATAAGTGTGAAAATTTGACAAACTACAAAATAAAAATTCTATTCAAAATTAGAAAATAAGACAGTGTTTGAGAAAGTAAGAAAGTAATTAGGAATACAAATTATGAAATAAATAAAAATTGCTTTAAAACACCATTAAATATTTACTCAGATTCTTTTAAATAGTAAGGAATAAATCATTTATCTCAACATAAGAACACAGGAATGTGGGCTATTCTCAAATTCAGGGGAGATATATTTTAAGAAAATTATTCACGTCTATTCAAATCAATTTGAAAATACAGTACTGTTTTTTGCGTTATTTTTCTTTTTTATTAAAGAATGTATTAACGTTGACTTTTACATCATATTTTAAATGACAAGTTTAACAAACAAGTGTTCAAGGAGGGAATCTCTATTTACAATCACTGGGACTTAGCATTTAGAACTTAATCAAAATTAGGCTAAGGGTTTGTATGTCATAGAAACATATTAATTTAAGAAATAAAACATTGTATCTATAGAGTCATAGGTTTTTAATGTCTATATAGTTATGTTTATATTTCCATTACCATGTCCATAGCATTGGGTATGCAGTTATTGAGTCCTTGCTCTTGTACTCTTTGGATTTAATAGCCACATATTAAGGATACCATCTGCCTTTTGTTCCTTAGGTCTTGACTTGTCTCACTCAACATGATTCACTCTAGATTCATCCACCTCCCTGCAAATGCCATTATTTTATCTTGTCTGTTGGCTATGTAGAACTCCCAGTTTTGCCAGCACCAATAGTTGAATAGACTGTGTTTGTTCCACTGTATATCTTTGGCTCCTTTGTCAAATACAAGTTGCCTATAGGTATGGGGTTCTATTTCTGGGTCTTCTATTCTGTTCCACTGATCTTCTGGTCTGTTTTTGTGCCAATACCAAGCAGTTTTTGTTACTATGGCTCTATAGTAGAGTTTGAAGTCTTGTATTGTAATACCACCAGCATTGCTCTTTTTGTTTTTCATGTAGTATGTGTAGTTATTTTTTTACTCTTTTTTATGTTCCTCCTTCCACCTTAGGGTTTATTCCCTGTTGTTGTAGTATCTGACTTTGGCACCTGTGTACTGTATATCCACTTATTTGTTAACTTGAATTAGAGAAGGGAAAGGAAAACCAAAATGATGAGATAAGGGATGAGAGATAGGCCCTTCTTATTTCTTCTTCAGAGAAGTCTCTCTTCAAGTCTTTGGCCCATCTTCTAAAGGGATCGTTGTTTCTTTGAAGGTTTGTTTTGGAGTAATTCAATATTTTTACCTGTTGATATATTTTAGATATGAGGCCTTTGTCTGTTGTATGATTAGTGAAGATCTTCTTCTCCATGGGCTTTCTGTTGTCCAGTAGCAGAACAATGTTCACTTCAGCATTATTTACAATATCAAAGATATGCAACCAACCCAGATGCCCCTCAGAAGATGATTGGATCATCAAGATGTGGTATGTATACACAATGGAATTCTATGCTGCAATCATACAGAATTACATTGCCCCATTTGTAAGGAAATGGAAAGACTTGGAAAAAATCATATTAAGTGAAGTAAGCCAGACCCAAAGAACAAAGCCCCAATGGTTTCTCTCATTTGACATAATTAGTAGAAACCTTGGGCTCTCCTAGCAGAGGATTACAAAAGCTCAAAATCTAGATATATAAGGTATACAGGATGAGGCTAAATGAAAGGACCTCCAGGATATGGAAACAAGAGCTATGTAATGTGTGATAGATGTTCTTAATGTACTATGTTATTTCTCATCTTTTTGTTTTCCCTTGGTTATTCTCATATTGTTACAGTATCATACCTTGTAATCCGGTATATTGTATATGCATTTTTTTATTTGAAATAGGAAAGGGAAAGGGGAAACAAGATGAGGAGAGAGAGTGGATAGAAGGAAATGGGACAAAAACATGAGAAGGGGTAGTAATGTGTATGAAGTAATGCTCCTACTATCTGGTGAATATAACTGTAATCCCTCTATTAATTACAGTACAAATATAAAAACAAATGAAGGCTAACTCAAAGCTGAGTCAAAGGTGACTCAAGAAGATAAAGAGTGACAACATTAGAAATTATTAATTTTATCTTATCTCATTCTTGTAACAAATTGAGATGATATTTACAAGTAGCAAAATTTTAAGGATGAAAAGTTTTTTCTGTATAAAAAAATTTAACCAGGAAAAGTTGATTTATGGAAGTTATTCTATGTTGCCAATGCAACTTGGAAATCTAATCAGGGTGAGTTATTCAATAAAGAGAGTGGGCAACTAAAGAATCTGGAAGGTTAAAAATTGGAAACTAAGCAAGAAATGTGTAATTAAATTTTTTTCATATATTTCATTGTAATTAATAGAAGGGTAAATATCTGCTTTTATCTGGGAGGTCTTTGATCCATTTGAAGTTAATCCTGGTGCAGGGTAAAAAGAAGGATCCAACTTTAGTTTTCTGTAGGTGCTTAAGCAGTTCTGCCAGTACCACTTGAAGAAGCTGTCTTTCTTCCATTCTATGTTTTTTGGCTCCCTTATCGAAGGTTAGGTGACCATAGGTCTGTGGGTTAGTATCTGGGTCCTCACTTCTATTCCATTGGTCTTCACACCTGTTATTGTGCCAGTACCAAGCTGTTTTGGTCCCCATGGCTCTGTAATAGAGTCTAAAGTTTGGTATTGAAATTCCTCCTGTGCTGTTCTTCCTCCTAAGAAGTGTTTTTGTAATCTGGGTCTTTTATTATTCTGTATGAAATTTTGGTTTGCCTCTTCTATTTCTTTAAAGAATGACATTGGAATACTGATGGGTATTGCGTTGAATTTGTAGATAGCCCTTGGCAAGATTGCCATTTTCTCGATGTTGATTCTTCCAATCCAGGATCATGGGAGGTTTTCCATTTCCTCAGTTCTGCTTTAATTTCCCTTTTCAGGGCTTTAAATTTTTCATCAAAAATATCCTTTAACTTAACTAAGTTAATTCTTAAGTACTTTATTTTCTTTGAGGCTATTACAAAAGGAGTTGCTTTCCTGATTGTTGCCTCATTTCTCTCATTGTTGGCTTATAGGAAGGTAGTTGATTTTTGAGGGTTAATTTTATACCCTGCTACCTTTCCAAAGTTTTGAATCTGCTCAAGGAGCTTGGGAGTGGAGTCTATAGGGTTCTTTAAATACAGAATCCTGTCATCTGCAAAGAGGGAAAGATGCAGGGAAGGCATTTGACAAGATCCAACACCCCTTTATGCTAAAAGCTCTGGAGAAACTAGGAATCCATGGAACGTTCCTCAGTATAATAAAGGCTGTGTATGACAAACCCACAGCAAGCATTATATTTAATGGCTAAAAGCTAAAGCCACTTCTTCTAAAATCAGGAATGAGGAAAGAATGCCCACTCTCCCCGCTCCTCTTTAACACAGTATTAGAATTCCTAGCCAGAGCAATAATTTAAAATTTTTGAGAAAATGATATCCTTAAAAAATTAGGAAAGTACTTCTCCAAGAAATACCACTAACACACATAAAAAAATATTACTTTCATTCAAGATTCTAAAATTGGTAACAGTTGAAACCACAATAAGCCAAAATTACAACTTAAAATTATGATACCTTCGGAATGGTTTAAACATATAATCCAAGACACTTGGAAGGCAGATATTCTGGGTCATAATTTGAGGCTGATGTAGATTCGAAGTTCATAGACACTAAATTAATCAATGATAGTAGCATGCACCTGTCATTCCAGCTTCTGTGACACTTTTCCTTTTCAGGACAAGCTAAATCGGGTGGGTTTCAGCCCAGATTGGCCAAGCATACAAGTGACATCTCACTAGAAATTGACCTTCAACCATATTGAGGAAAGAAGCTTAGACAAAAATTAGAACTGTTTTTAATATACCAGTGCTACTGTTCTGTGCCTGACTCAAGATCCTCATTTTCCCTGTTAGGCTATCAAGGATAGAAATCTGTCTAAGACAAATCTTTAACTTATGAGTGGAATATTTTTTTTTCCTTTCTTCCCTGAATACATAAAATTTTGAAGTGTCAAGAGACTTTCACTACTTCTCAAAGAATATATTCTATCTTTTTTGCAAATCCTGTGTATGTGGTATTAAGGACTCAAATCCAGTTCATGCATACTAGAGAAGCACTCTACCATTAGGCTAAGTTCTTGGGACCAGAATGTGTTCTAATAGTCGGCTACTTCTAGAATATGATGTTACGTCACCATGAATACTGTTAGTAAGTTATCAAAAGGGCTTGTGGGAATTATTTCAGGTTTATAATAAATATTTGGCTGTCTATATAGGATGAGGCTAAATGAAAGGACCTCTAGGATATGGAAACAAGAGCTATGTAATGAGTGAATGTTGTTCTTAATATAAGGAAATGGAAATGTAAGGAAAGGGAAATGTTAGGAAATGGAAAGACAGGAAAAATCATATTAAGTGAAGTAAACCAGACTCAAAGGAACATAGGCTCAATGGTTTCCCTCATTTTGTCATAACCAGTAGAAACCTTGGGCTCTCCTAGCAGAGATGTACAATAGAACAAAACCTAGATACATAAGGCCATATAGTAGGACGCTAAATGAAAGGACCTCCAGGACATAGAAACAAAAGCCATATAATGAGTGATTGTTGTCCTTAATGTACTATGTTATCTCTCCTGTCTTTTGCTGTCCCTTGGTTATCTCATATTGTTACAATATTTTACCTTGTTATCTGATATATTGTATATATGCTTATTTGGTTATTTGAAATAAGATAGGGAAGGGGAAACAAGATGAGGGTTGGGGGTGGGGGGGAGGGAAATGGGGACCATGACATGAGAAAGGGTATCAATGTTTGTAAAGTAAGGTACCTTCTATCTGGTATATATAATGTAACCCTTCTATTAATTGCAATAAAATATATGAAAAATATCTTTTCTGAGAAGTTAGTAAATATATTGTGCTATGGAGGCCTTATTCCCTCTGTCAATATTTTTGATTTCTGAGTCATAGACTCAAAATAAAAGAAAATAATTGACTGGTGTTCTCATAAAACTTTGGATATGGAAACTGAAATTTCAATATCATGTAGTTTTTAGCCATCATTAAATATTTTCCTTAGATTATTTACAAATTCAAAAAACATTCTTCACTCTCAAAAGAGAGAGGTGGGATGTATCTGCCACAGAGATATTAGCTGGATCTCCATTATTCGGTACACTGAGATCAAGGTTGTTTTTACTTTGTTATTTGCTTTCTAAAGATAATTTATATTAGTATGAAATATTTGCACTGTGGATCTTGAAAGAATTTATACTAATATGAATTGTACTGTGTGACAATTTGGATCTTGAATAGTACTTTCTATACACTGATGATTACATATAATCATGCACATAGTCATGAAGTTTGAATTTGTATTATTGTATTAGTTTACTTGGAATAATGCTTTAAGATGATAATTTACATAATAAAAGTAGTACTTGAGATTATTTCCTTTCAGATTTCAAAGTCAATTGTAAATGCTTTTGAATAATTAAATTGTTTGGGGATTTCTGATATCACCCTGCTGAGATTTAATATTGTTCTTCCTGCACCACTGTTTTATTTTATTATTATTTTTTGCCAGTCGTGGGCTTGAGCTCAGGGCTTGAGCACTGTCCTTGGACTTTCTCAAGGCTAGCACTCTACCACTTGAGCCTCAGCACCACTTCCAGCTCTTTGCTATGTACGCGGGGTACCGAGGAATCGAACCCGGGTCTTCGTGCATGCTAGGCAAGCACTCTACCACTAGGCCAAACTCTCAGCCCCTGCACCACTGTTTTATAACATGGTAATTATCTTCCTTTTCTCATAATCAAAAATATTACTGGCACAAATGTAGCAAAGTAAAAACTATCTACAAAGTTTCATAATATATTTTTCTGGGTGTAATACACTTTCTTAGCTACTGATTTCTAAGTCTTTGTTCTATTCTTCCACTTGTACTTATTTTGCTTAGTTGATAGTTAATCATTCTACTAAAGACTTAGGTGGTATCTTTTCATGTTTTTATTTTAGGTGGTATCTTTTCTTTCTAATACAGTATATTTTACTTATAAAATATAAAACATTACAACAGTGTAAAGCGTTGAAGTTGTACAATACATTAATACTGACATTTGTTCTAATATTTGTAAATGGATTTTGTGTTTAGTTTAATGACACTTGAAAACTTTTCAATATATTTAACTTCATAGTTTTGCTTTCAACTTATTTTCCTTGTGAAGAAGTTCTGCTTGCCTGTAGTTAATAAATGAACTTTTTTCTCATTACTCCACTTTGCATTTTTATTGTACTTTTAACATTTTTACATTAGTATGTGCAGCAATTCATTAACAAACTATAAATCTCAAATGAAAGCATATTAAAAATTAAGAGAAATTTAGCAACTACAAAGAATTCATTTATTTTGAAGCTTAAGCATTTATTTCCAATAATGCTGTTTATATAAACTAAAAGCATTCTATAAACTTTATGGGAGTAATTAATGAAACATAACAAAATATTTTACCTTGTTTAATATCAATAACTTCTTTCTTCTTTTTCTTGAATGTTTCAATTCTTTTATAATATATAAACAAACAAGCAAACAACTGCAGTGGCATAGTACAAGTTATATCACAAATAAAACAAATTTGCAGTTATTTTCACTGTAACTCAGGAAATATTTAGTGAAGTGGACCATAGATATGGAAGTGTCTTTGAAACTTTTACAAAAGGATGTATGAGGTTAAAACCAAGATGTTTACCTTTATGATTGTTAGTGTAATATGTGAAGCTATTACTTTTCTCTTCTTTCGCCTTATGGTTTATCCCATGTTGTTACTGTATCAGAATGTGGTACCTGGTATATTGTATATATGTTTATTTGAAAAAGAGAAGGTAAGGGTAAAGCAAGATGAGTGGGAAGAGTTAGGGGGAGGTAAAATGGGAGAGAAACTTGGAAAGGGGCTACAATATTCAAGAATTAATGTATGCACTACCTGATGAATGTGCCTGAAATTCCTCTGTACATCACCTTGACAATATAATAAATTCAAAAAAGCCCTCAATTACTTATGCCACAAAAATGTGAGAATAAATACATTAAGATAAGTTCCATTCAAAAGAACATTATGATTTTTTACTTCCTTATTGCATATAGACTAAAAAGCAATAGATAAAACAATTATTCTCTTAGCAGATAATTCTGGCAGCTTTTGTTCAACTTACTTTCATGTCAATAGTCAGGTTATTTAAGAATGACCTTGAAGGAACAGGTTTTGATTGCACCTCACACCTTAATTCTATAACCTCTTAGTATTACTTCTGTCAATACGGAAACTATATAAAGCAACTGAGCACTTAACCTTGTATTATGGCAATTGTTATAGCATGAGAAAGACAACACAGGATAACTAACAGAAGCAAATTGGGTGCAAGTGTTGTGTATATTTAACCATCAATGTGTTGACCCTGAAAACAGCCATGGCAAGAACTCATACCATTCGAAAGTCTATAACTGTGGTTTGGATAAAACATAGTGGCATTCTTAATTGCTAGCAAGGATAGAGCAACTGAAATTCTGACATGTTCCTGTAAAGAATACAAACCTGATAAACACACAGAGACAGTATGATCAAGTAATAAAATAAGAGACACTATGTATAAATTGGAAAATAGATGAATTATAAAAGTACCATAATCAGTATATTGGATATTTCCTTTTCTAGAAGATTCGAAATAGGGAAAGTTGATATAAAATGATGTGAACTTAGCTCTGGATCCCTGTAGATGGGAAGGCAACTAGCTTCTATCAGTGGCTTCTATTTATTTATTCAATCTTTATATAAAATTTTATTTATCGGGAACATGAGTTTCCAATAATCTTTTGAAAACTGAAATGATACACTTATGACAAAATAGTACATATGTAATATATGTATATATGTATATATGTATATTTATATGTGTATACATATACATATATATTCATATGTATATATACATATGTATATATAAAACACAAGTAAATAACACCAAGTTTAGGTGGCCAGAATGGAAAATATTTGGTCTTTTTTTTTGTTTGTGGGTCATGGGGCTTGAACTCTGGGCCTGGGCGTGCTTCCTGAGCTCTTCAGCTCAAGGCTGTTGCCCTACCCCTGGGCCTGGGTGTTGTAAATGAGCTCTTCAGCTCAATGCTAGCAACCTACCCCTGGAGACACAGTGCCATTTCCCATTTTCTAGTGAGTAATTGGAGAGAAGAGTCTCAACATCTTTTGTGCCTTGGCTGGCTTTGAACATTGTTCCTCAGATTTCAGCTTCCTGAGGTTACAGGCATGAGCCATCGTGAAGGGAAGAAAGATTTGGTCTTACAAATAGAAATTTTATTTTATGTCACAAATGAGAAGGAAATTTCCCTAATCAAACATGCTAGATAATAAGTGTTGCATATGAAATATAAAATGCTTAACTGTAACAAAATGAAAGCAAGATAAATAGGAAGCAAGCAAGTAATTATGGATTTTATTCCACTCGCATATGTCCTATTTTTTTCAGAACAAAATAAAAAAGAACACGTAGCCAATGTAGTGTGTTTTTCAGCCTCATTATCAATAATCATCTTAACGAACAATACCATGGATTAAATGAAAAAGATACCACACAAGGCTGGATAGCGGCAGAATAAGCTTCATCTGCTTGGTATTCTTAGAACATAGTCATGTACAAAGAGCAGTAATGAATATATCACGCTAAGAATATTAAACAATGATTTCCATTTTATGATTAAAGCTCAATCTAGAATTTCTTTACAACTACATTGTATATGTTTCAGAATTTGAACAGATTATAACTTTCACTGCATTCTTTTTCTGTAATATATTTTGAGCTGAATTCAGTTGATATTTTTCTCAGCAATTCCCTTGCTTTGTGCTTTAATGAAAGCCATGCATCATTGCTTTAAGTGAAGTAACACACTGGATAAAATAGAGCATTGCTATTAACCTCTAGCATTAGTATGTAGGGAGGCAGGGACCAGTTCAATAACTCAGAGATAAAATACTCAAAGTGTAATTACCTAAGCCTGCTTTATCCTGGCACATTAACATAGAGCAATAAACTCCACTCCATTTTCAAAGGGGAATGAAATCATCATCAACAATCAATTGTATCCATTTTATGGCTTATGAAGTGATTGGTCTTTACAGATGAGTTTTGATTGAGGTTTGACTTTTGTAAAATGATTTCAGTGTCTCTTCTCATTTCTGTATATTCTTTAGCATATACAATTTAAATTCAGCACTTAACTTTTAAAAATATTTGTGTTAAATATTTCTAATTTATCTAATATATGTGTTTAACTTTTATGTGAATGTCAGCACCAATACTAGTATTTGGTTACATATGAAAGATACATTAGAATCTAATTTCAGTTTTCAATTAATTCATATCTTTCATAAATATGAAGAATACTGTTGGAGCAAAACAGTGGTTGATTAGAAGGATTGAGATTATTTTCTTCTTTTACCTCTTTGAATTAATTTGATTTTTATATCTCATTTCATTACAGGATTTTAGCTGTTTCTCACCACATACATTAAAAATTATTTTCAAGTACACATTAATTAAAACTAAACAAAAAATTCCCATTAAGTCAGGTGCCAGTGGCTCTTGCCTGTAATCCTAGCTATTTAGGAGGCTGAGATCTGAGAATCGAGGTACAAAGCTAGTCCTGGTACCAAAGTCTGTGAGACTCTTATCTCCAATAAATGAGTAGAAAACCAGAAGTGACACATTGGCTCAAGTTGTAGAGCACTAGATTTAAGCTGAAGAGCTCAGGGACAGTGTCCAGGCCCAGAGTTCAAGTCTCACAACCAACAAATAAAATCTCCCATTAGCCTTAAATTTTAACGTCAATTGTAATATGTAGATGTTAGTGTCATAGGTATATTTAAAGACAACAAAATAGAAAAATGTAATATGCATTCTTTCTATTTCAAAATACTTTTGATACATTAAATATTTTTAAACACTGTTTATTTTGTATTTAGTTACACAGGTACATTTCTTGTAAAAATTTTCATTGCTTTATGTTGATTGATATTTTCATCAATCATTGCTTATTTTCACCTACAAAATTTTCTTTAAAACTCTTTAGGCTTAATGTTTTGGAACTCACCCCTTGTCCCAGCTAAGAGGAGGTGCTTACTTGCACAAACTCAGACTGATTCCTATCCCATTAACATCTCCAGTTGTTTTGTGTCATTGTCTTGAAATTTTCTTCTTACCCATATCAGTTGTTTCCTACTTAGCAGAATCTATCTCACTAGCCTTTTCCTTCGATTTCTAAGCCTTGAAAACTATAGCAGCCTGCAGTTTTTGACTTCCCAGGCCTGTTTCTGAACTCAGTCAAAAAAAACTGGTTCTACCTGTTTGCTGTACTCACCAGGAAAGAATCAGGGGAACATTTGGAACCCAGTTCTTCTGCACACTGTCAGAATTCAGGTCTGCCTGATGTCCAATGTCTTAATAATCCTTTCACATATCTTCTTGGGTTTCACAGTTGGTGGAGGCAGCATTTAAAATATGTTTCATGTATTCATCCTTTTCAGAATAATAAATTCAGATTTCACTTTTAAAGCATCGTTTATGACTGAATATGATATACATTCATTCATACTCAAATGAAAAGGCTTACATAAGCCCTGTATGAAGGTATATGTAATCTGTCATCCCAGGAACCAGGGAAGCAGAGGCAGAAGGATACTAGTGGACAGCCTGAGAAAAATCTGTGAAGTCAAAAGTCCTGGATCAGAGCTCAAATGTAAGAGTACTTTCCTAGCACGAGTGAGATCTCAAATCCCAAGTATGGACTAACAAACATATGCATTCATTTAGTTACACTTTGATTGTTTCTTACTCAAAATAGTTGGGACTATCAGAATTTCAATTTGGGAATATTTGCATACACAAAATAAAGTACCATGTGAACAGGACTGAATGTAATTATGAAATTCATTTGTGTTTCCTATATACCTCTTGATTCATAGCTGAAGATGATTTTTGTAAATTTTTAATGTATCTGTGCTTTCATTGCAAATGATCACATCAGGATTTTTCATTTCTGTCATCATATTGAGATAAAGATGTTCTAGATTTGGGGTAATTTCAGAATTTCAGGTTTTATATTACTGACATTCAGTCTGCATTAATTTTTAAAACTTTCACAGTTTCTACAGATATTCTAGTTTACCCACACCATATTAAAGGATGGACTGAAATATGACAGTGTCAGCTGTTTTGATTTGCATTTCTTTTATGACCAGGGATGTCAAGCATTTCTTCATGTGTCTATAGGCCATTCTGATTTCTTCCTCGGAGAAGTCCCTCTATAAGTAGTTGGCCCATCTTTTAATGGGATGGTTGTTTCTTTGGAGATTAGTTTTGGAGTGATTCAATTTTTTAGCTATAAATATATTTTAGATATGAGGCCTTTGTTATATGGCTAGTGAAGATCTTCTCCCTCTCTGTGGGCATTCTATTTAACTTGCTAGCTATGTCCTTTGCCATACAGTTTGCCTGCAGGTTAATGCAGTCCCATTTGTAAGCTGACAATGTCATGTTTCAGTCCATTTTTTAATATGGTGTGGGTAAACTAGAATATCTGTAAAAATATGAAAATTTTAAAAATTAGTGTAGACTGAACATCTGGGTCATTGTGTATGCTAGGCAAGCACTCTACTACTACACTCCCAACACCTGATAGATTTTTTTTAGTATTCTTCTTTATTGTAATTAATGGAAGAGCTACATTATATTCGCCAGATAGAAGGTGCATTACTTCACAAACATTGATACCCTTTTCATGTTTTTGTTCTCATTTCCCTCCCCCTTCTCCTCCCCTCAACTTATTTTCCCCGTTCCCTATCCTATTTCAAATAAACAGGTAAATATATATATATAATAAACCATATATAAACAATATACCAGATAACTAAGTACTGTAACAATATGAGAATAACCAAGGGAAAACAAAAGAGATAAGAAATAACAGTACATTAAGAGCAACAATCACACATTACATGGCTCTTGTTTCCATATCCTGAGGGTCCTTTCATTTAGCCTCATCCTATATGGCCTTATGTCCAGATGGATTTTTTTAAAAGGAGCAAATGGTACAAAAATTTCTGTTCTAGAAAATTAGGGTAATTACACTAGACATGTTGAATTTATTACAGAAACAATACTCATATATTTAGGTTTCTTTTTCCATTTTCTTAGCGTGGATATAATAGCAAATTTTATGACATACAAACCCTCAGCCTAATTTTAATTCTGTTCGAAAATCTATGTGCCAGTGATTTCCTTCTTAAATACTTGTTTGTTAAACATAACATTTGAAATATGATGTAAAAATCAATGTTAATAAATTCTTTAATAAAAATTGTTGAAAAAAGTCTGTCTGAATTACATCTTTAACTCACTGTTCTATTTTTAGAACTTTTTACTTGTTTTCTAGTGTATAATATGGCATTCAGGTATGGTTAATAGAAAATCTTCTTTGTCAAGACTCCATTGCAGTGACTTTCTTTCCACCTCAAGTCCCCAGATCTATTTCCAGAGTTCTTAACTGCAACTATTGGAGCAGGAAGGATGCAGCAACAACTCCTAAAGGTATTGCATAATGAAGTTCCGAGGACCATCTCCCTACTGTAGCAGAGATGGGCTTCTAAAAAGTAAATTGAGTGTATCCAGTGTATATATTACAAAGTGCTTTGAAAGAAGTGTTGAGTTGAGTATTACAGAGGGAGATAAGGGCTGGCAAGAAGTGATGTTGGTGCTTTTGGGGTCATGACTATCAACCCATTAGTTTGTTCTGGAATCTGAACCTATAATGGCACTGGTTCATCTGTGCTTACATCACATTTCTGTGTTTTTAAAACATGACCTTTTCCTCAATCACTGATTTGTGAACACTATAAAAAGAAACTTGTTCAGAATTATCTAGTAATATTTTTTCTAGTAACATTTCTAATATTATTATTTATCTAGTAACATTTTTCCTTGTTGACTAATATAATCTACTTTCTTGTATCACTCTTGGTGTTTGATTTTTAGTAAATTTCTTGATAATCTTTGAAATGTCAAAGGTACAATGATATATGGCTCTGAAAGCTAAAATTCTGAATGTAAAATAACAGAGAATAGTCATTTAAACATTTGTCACCAAAGAACTCCTTTTGCTAATCTTTGCATTGAACAATGCAGTGATGTAGTATTTGATTTTCCAGTATTTGTAAATTCCCTGAAGCCACCTATTAGTTTCCATGAATAAGCAACAATTTTTAGTTTATTATTCCCTTTCTCTTTCCTATTTCAAAACTAATGAATCTATTATCTAGTCTATTGTTGTAATGAGAACTCAATTTTTAAATACAGAAATTGGCAAAATGATTCATGCAGATGATTGTACATGTTCTTTCCAGTGACTGAGGGGCCTAGTTAGGGAAGACTTACAATTAAGTAGATTATATAAGGTCTGATGAGAAATACTGGGTTCTGAATAGGGCAATGATAAAAGAGGGTCAGCTTGTATAATTAAGCTACTGCCATATAAACTGGCACCACTTGGCTCACACCTGTTATTCTAGCTATTAAGTTGGCTGAGACCTGGAGTGTTGCCTTTTCAAGGCAAGCCAGACTGAAAAGCCTGCTTGACCATTCCCAATTAGGTGAAATTGTCAGAGTGGAGGTGTGCCTCAAATGGTAGAAGAGGTACAGTAGCAAAAATTGCCAAGCAGTGGTGACAAGTCCTGAGTCTTGATATTAGCACACACACACACACACACACACACACACACACACACACACACACACACACACACACACTACTAACATATAGGAAGCCAGAAATACAATTTTGAAAGAAATCAAATAGTAAGAACTAAAACTATGAGTTATTGTCTATATGGTATGTTAAATTAGAATTTTTCTGCCACACTTCAGAAACCCCATGACAATGCTTGTTATTATATAGTCCTGCTATTTAGAAAGACTTTCTGTTTTTTTGTTTGTTTTCTATGTACTCTCTGTCTATAAATACAAAGATGTTTTCCTTTCCTTTTTCCTTCTCTAATTCCTTTTGGGAGAACTTTGGTAGAAAATGTTAACTACTCCAGTTGTTATTCAGCAGAAAATACGTTAAATTTTTTATTCTCCTCCAGAGGTAATTAATCTCTAGATATTTGAGGTTAAGAAGTGCTACATGATTTTTATGTGTTTATTTATTTATAAAATGTTTTTAATTTGTCCTTGTGTTTTTGTTTTTCATGAGTAAGAGGATAATTTAAATCTTAGATTAAATATAAAGTATCATACAGTAATTTTTTTAAAACTTGATCCTTCTATGTCTGGTTCTGTGATATGATCATTGCGATGAATTTAATAAAAAATTGAAAGACCATCCACACATTTGTGAATGTACACAGGTCTGCTCTGGTGTACTGTTAGGGAAAAACTACAGCACTAGCTCAGGACATTTGACTATATGGTCTTGAAGAATAAGTCCCTAGACACAGAGAGAGAAGTAAAATGGTGAAAGTTTATTGAAGATAAAAATAAGCAGAACTTTTGCTGAACAGATAGGCTTCATTGAAAGGCCTTTGACAGAAAAATATTATACATAGGTTAAAATGGTAGCTCTAGGAGAAAGTGACATTGAGTTTCAAGATCATTGGATATGACTCATGTCATCAGTCACTAGACCCAATCAGAGGCTCCTTGCACCAGCATAAACTTGCCAGACACTGCTTAGGTCTCCTGACCAGATGACCTCAGTTCCAGCACTCTTCTCTGGGGTCTAAGTAGGCTATTATTCACATGTAGATTTTCCCTGGGCAATAAACCATGACTTGAGTCACAGATGTCTGGATGTGAAACTGCTCAAAGCCCTGGTGAGTGATCACTATGGTATAAAACCTTCACCCTGATTGCCTGGCTAGTTGCATTTAATATAACTAATTTTTGAAAAACAGTTGTATTTTGTACATTTTGACCCATATTAATTGATTTGAATTGATCTTCACTAAACAGTTTCACATAAGATACATTATTTTAATATTGTGAACACTTATGAAATTACAGTTTGAGGTGATGAAAAATATGTATTATGAAAAGTTTACAGCAAACTGATAAAACAGAGTTGGCTATGTCAAAGATGTGGTATTTGAAGCCACTGTGATGGTGAAATCTGACAACTTGATTGGATGGAAAAGAACCCCAGTGGATTAATCAAGCTTATCACTGTGTGTGGTTGTGAGAGTCATTCCAGTGACGACTGAGCAAGGAGGAAAACCCACCTTGAATGTGGGTGGCCCTGACTCCATAGGCTGTCACCTGGATAGAATAAATTAGAGTAATAAATTGGAGTGAATAGGTGTAGATAGGTATATCATTGCAAAGCAGTATTAATATAGATGACAATGTACTACACACCTGAGAAATCCTGAAGAAAGGAATTTGAAGAATTCCATGTAGAAGAACTCATCATTTGAACATTATATACATGCATCTAAAGAGATGTAAAAATTAAAAAAAATATTTGCGTAAAAAAGCTGTAGTTGTTGACATTTCTTTGAGTAAGGTCCGTAGAATGGTAGAATTAATTTTTTCACAAAATCATTTGGATAGATAAAACAATGGATTTTAAAGAGCTACTGGGTAAAAAAAGCTAAGTAAATCTTTAACACCTAAGAGATAGGAAGTTCACCACTGACAATATTAAATTTTCGACAATTCAATGTCCTCTACTTACTCTTTGCCATTTGTGTATAGTAATTGAAGTATAAATTATCTTGTCCTTTATAATCTGTTTCATTATTTTATTACAAAAGACTGCAAAGAAGTAACATAGTGAAAAATGATAGCATGGACTCTATAGTTGGCTCCATTGTCTGTATCTGTTTTTTTTTTCTCACTGTATTGCAGCAATCTTTGTATGGTGAGCTGGGAAACACAAAATCACACAGGTATTTATCTCCAGAATGTGCCTCAGAACAGAGTCATTTATATTGTATAATATTTAATGATAATAAATTCAGATTTTCATAAATATAATTCTTGTTCTTGATGCCATGAAATACTGAAAACAGAACTGTCAGAGATCCTGAAGCTATGACTTTCTAATTATGGATTATAATTTACCATATGCCATTTTCTCCAGTGAGGATGATGGGAACCAAAACAATTTTTCTACCACTCAGCTATACCTCGTCCCATACAATATGCCAGTTTTCAGTTACTATGGCATTTTTGAGTAACTTTCCCATTAACCAACTCAGTAAGAATAGTTCTAAGTGTGAAAAAAGCCTTCCTATGGAAGGAACCTCTGCCAACTGGTTTTCACTAAGAAAGGAGAAATTGTTGTTAAAACAACAACATAAACTAACCCCTACTCACCCATTTCATGTTTTCCTAGTGAACTCTTTAAGCTATGTTTCCCAGGGAAATGTGGAGGAGGACAGACACAGGATCTCAAGAGGCTGATTATATCAGGTCCTCACAGCTCATAGTGTTTGATGTGTAAGAGTTTTCTAGAGCAGGAAATGATTCTATTTTCAGAGATTGCTAACAACCATTAACAATGCTTACTGTAAGTCAAGCATAGTAGGTTTGCACAGATTAATGAGAAGATCCATTTGCATAAATTCTCTGGCAGTGTCTATTAATTGTATTTCCTATGATAATTTTTTTAGCATTTCTTATAATGTAGTTATGTGAAATTAATATCACTCTTAAATAAGCTGAAGATGTAACTAACCAATTCTTTCTTAGTAATTACAGTGCCTTTCCTGACATCAGGCAAAAGGCAGACTGCTAATCATCTAATTCAATATTCTCATTCAAATGACTCAGTATTCCAGCCATGTTCCTGATTAATTCTATCATCTAACCTCCTATGCAATTAATGAAATTACATTGAATATATACACCAGCTGTTATGAATTTTGATTAGAATATTTGTGTTAATATGAAGCATCTGTATCACTCTTAAATTTTGAAAGCATATGTAGTTTTGCTCCTACTAAACCCTTTAAAATTATTTCAGTATTTGAAAAAATTATTTCAGTATTTGAAAACTTTATTTTATTTATTTATTTATTTATTTAGCCAGTCCTGGGCTTGAGCTCAGGGCCTGAGCACTGTCCTTGGACTTTCTCAAGGCTAGAGCTCTACCACCTGAGCCTCAGCACCACTTCTGGCCTTTTTCTATGTATGTGGTACCAAGGAATTGAACCCGGGTCTTCGTGCGTGCTAGGCAAGCACTCTACCACTAGGCCAAACTCCCAGCCTGAAAACTTTATTATATTTAAAACCAATGTAAGGTACATTCATCACATTTTATCTTGCTATGCTATTTTATTTCAAGTTCCATATAAGCCAGATTGTACTATTTTTCATGTGAATCTTGTCAATACATGTTCAGGAAACTTCTAGAAGGAATAGAAATTCCTGGTGTCAATTTTCTAGGGAGATGCTTTCAGTCATAAACCTGACATAAAATTCTTGTATGAGAAAAAAAATACAGTTTACTCTTGGGAACATGTTTTCTGGTATAGACTTTGAGAAATTGTTTTACAATTTCTAGAGTTTTCAAATACTAAAGATTAAAATGGAAATTTCTAAGAGGCCAAGTCTGGAGTTTCAAGAGCACAGTCTCTCAGGAAGCTATCTAATTTTATCACATCACTTTCTCTTTATAACTGAAAAGCAAAATGAAATTAAAGGCCCCTTTTATGCATCCTTTCTTAGGTATGACAACATAGGAATGTTTGGATATAAGTTGCTATTAATAATAATAATAATATTTTGCCAGTTCTGGGGCTTGCACTCAGGGCCTTGGCACTGTCCTTGAGCCTTCTCAAAGCTAGTGCTCTACCACTTGAGACATGGCACCACTTCTGGCTTTTTCTGTGTATATAATACCAAAGAATCAAACCCAGGACTTCGTGAATGCTAGGCAAGCACTCTATCACCAGGCCAAACTCGCAGCCCCACGTTATTGTTTTTTTAATCTTAGAAAACAACAGAACTGAACACTGATAGTCAACTGAACACTGATAGTCAATAAAAATGAGAAATTACAGAGAGATAGAGAGAGAGACAGACAGACAGAAAGAAAGATAGACAGACAGAGACAGAGAGACAGCAACAGAGACAGAGACAGGGGAGACAGAGAGACAGCAACAGAGACAGAGACAGAGGAGACAGAGAGAGAGAGGAATGAAAGATTTCTATAACATTGTACTTATGCATTATAATTGGCATAATCTCTTTGTCAGATCTGCAGACCCAACCAAACGCTTGAGGTATGATGCCAGGAAAATGCTCCACCAAAGAGCCACATCCCAGCCCAATAGATCATTGGTGAGATATGTTCATGTCAAGAAATTGAATGTGTTGTTGTGGAATATATGTTAACAATGACATTTTGAATAAGAAAATTTTGAGAAAAAATATTTTTCCCTTTTTGGCGATGGTTCTGACTCTTGAACTCTGGGTGGTTCTCTGTCCTTAAACTTTTTTTGCACATAGAAAGCTTGCATTCTACCACTTGAGCTACAGCTCCGCTGTCAGCTTCTTGGTGACTAGTTGGAGGTAAGTGTATCATGGACTTCCCTGCCTAGGCTGAGTCTGAGCTAGGATCCTGAATCTCAGGCTCCAAATAGTTAAGATTACAGGCTTAAGTCATTGACATGAAGGTTTGCCAGTATTACTATTTTTTGTGGGTGATGGGGCTTGAACTCGGTCTGGCCCTCTCCCTGAGCTTTTCAGCTCAAGGCTACCACCCTACCCTTGACCCCAGCCCCACTTCCCGTTTTCTAGAGGTTAATTGGGAATAAGAGTCTCGGGTCCTTTTGTGCCTGGACTGGCTTTGAGTCTTGATCCTCAGATACAAGCCAACAGAGTAGCTAGGATTATAGAGGCGTGAACCACCACTGTGCCTGGCTGCCAGTAATTTAAATAGACTTAACTTGAATATCTTAATTCCCAAACAAATTTTAAGTCAATTTATCGTGGGATTTTAAAAATAAAAACAATATTTTAAATTCAATATTCAATTCAATATTGCCATATGGAGCAATATTTTCATTACCTAAAAATAATAATATTCTAATAGGTATTATCTCAGGGTGATAATTTCTAATCAGAAATAGCTGATTAATAAGTTTGAATTTGAAAATATTCCCTTTTTAAATATAAACACAAACAATTAAATATGGGAAATGTTAACATTAAATTATACCCTATTGTGGAAATGCTGCAATGTGAAGCTTTATCACTAGATACGCCTATATTTATGTTTGAAATCTGGTTTATGCCTAACTTCAGGAGATGATCTTAATGAAAGTCACTCTTCACTCTCATGATTAAAACTAAGACTTTACAGATTTGGTTGAAAATGGCATTTTCAAAAATAAATTGAATAAAACATAGGTTATATGTAATGAAATAAATATAATATTGTCTTCCTCGCTTCTAAGAGTGAAACTGATGCTCTCACATGAAACATAAGAAGTAGAAATTCACAATATAAATTAAATGGAAAGACAATACGGAATGAAAGTGTGGATTAGCTGTACATACTTGCATAAAAGTACAGTGTTTACAAAATTATGCAAGATGCATTACAATAAATAATTTATAAGATAATATTTAAATTATTTGCTTTGCAATGCTCTTTTATGATGGAAACTTGAGTTACTTATATTTAAATCACAAAAAATTAGAAAGTAATAAATACAAATTCTTCCAAAGTGCATTATGATGTTCAAACATGATAGCTTTTTTCAGTTAGTAGGTCAAGAGGACAACTTATTTTCTTGCCCATAGATGACGGTATTAAGTTACTGTCAGAAGCAGGAATTGCTTTATGTTAAGCTTCTCAACAGTGCTATCTATTTTTTTAAGTATTTTCTTTTCTCCTGGAATAAAACGTGCCTACTAAGCTATTCAAATATGCATCATTTTTATTATACTTGCTCTGAGCCATGAAGTATGCAGTTTTGTTAAAGGCAACATGGAATTATAATATCATTTATACTGCAATTATTTACCTCTCACTTTTTCCTTCTAATAAAACACATCATGTTTTTTGTTTTTTCAAGTACATGTTCTTTCTCATCTTAGCAAAAACTTTATTGTTGGTAAGTGAATCAATTCTTTCCAATGAATGCATTTTTCAAGCCTATTCTTTGATTTTTTTTTAACTGTCTGGAACCTCTGAAGATTTCTACTTTACTAGACATGAAACTATCCATAGATTCTCATTTTCCATGTGTTTAACAGATTGTCTATTAGCATTATATTGGTCTGGATGGACAGAGCTGTCTAGCTCACATTTTCTGTACTTGTCAGTCTTCTGCTTGGTAGTGTTGCCACTAGATATGAGGAGACTTGTTTGCTGGATGATATATTTAACTTAATCTCTAGGCCCAGAATAGACTTGTCTTTCAAATCCTCACTGACTCATTTTAAAATTAAACTACTTAGCATAAAATAATTCAAAAATTGAACTTGAAAATGAGAATTCACTCTCAATTATGCCTAAAACAAGAATTACATAATTTCTCACATATATAACCTTTTAATTATTCTTAGAAGGAATGCGTGAGGACCACATTTCCCACTGGAAAAATTGTTGGAAGCTAAGCTATGGTGCCTATTGCACACTTGAAGACATGAGCAAAGTATCTGAACAAGGAGTTCACTTGTTTTTTTAATCCTATTGTGCCCTTTCTACTAAGTTATTCATGCTGACTGCCCCTACACACTTGTGAGATTTGTAAACCATTCCATTATGTCTTTCAAATTATATTTTGTTGTCTTTAAGTAGTTATCCACAGTAGTTACAATACAACAAATCATTTTGCAAGTACAATCTGAATAGATGCCATCACCTTCATTATCCTCTATCAGCCCTCCTAACACAAATAGCTCCCTGGAGTTTCTTAATCCACAGGATATGCATTAGGCATTTCCATCTCATTCTTCCATCCTCCCATTTGTCTATGTTCTCTTTACTTCCTCCCTATAGTTATTGGCATGTGTTCTGTTGAACTATTAATAAGGTATTTTTATGGGACAATTCAAATAGCGCAATTCCTTAGAAACCCTAACTCAATCTATTATCTTAAAAATCATTTTTTCCCACTGATATTGATTTTTAGACCCTTTGTAATCTGTGCTGCAAATCAACATTTTTATATTGTTTTAATTAAAGAATTTATTAACATTGATTTTTACATCATATTTCAAATGACAAGTTTAACAAACAAGTGTTCAAGAAGGGAATCTCTATATACAATCACTGGGACTTAGTTTTTAGAACTTAATCCAAATTAGGCTAAGGGTTTGTATGTCATAGAAACATATTAATTTATGAAATAAAACACTATGTCTATAGAGTCATAAGTTTTTATGTCTATATAGTTATGTTTATATTTCCATTATCATGTCCATAGCATTGGGTATGTAACTATTGAATCCTTGCTCTTGTACTCTTTGGATTTAATAGCCACATATTAAGGATACCATGCACCTTTTGTTCCTTAGGTCTTGACTTGTCTCGCTCAACATGATTCGCTCTAGATTCATCCACCTGCCTGCAAATGCCATTATTTTATCTTATCTGTTGGCTATGTAGAATTCCATTGTGTCTGTCTATCTATCTATCTATCTATCTATCTATCTATCTATCTATCTATACACACACATATATATATATATATATCACATTCATCTGCAGTAGGGCAGATGGATTGCTTCCATCACCTGGCTATTGTGAATAGTGCAGAGATGAACATAGCTGGGCAGGTGTCCTTATATCTTGGGTTATGATGTTCAGGATAAATGCCCAGAAGTGGTATGGTGGGATCGTAGGGAAGGTCTATTTTCAGTTCTTTAAGAAACCTCCAAACTGCTTTCCAGAGTGGCTGAACTAGTTTACATTCCCACCAGCAGTGTAATAGGGCTCCTTTTTCCTCCACAGTCCCCCAGCAACTGTCATTGCCTGAGTTCAAAATCTTGGCCCACAGCCCCGCCAGCAACTGTCATTGCCTGAGTTCAAAATCTTGGCCCTTCTTGTTGGGGTAAGGTGGTATCTTAGGGTGCAAATCATCATTTATAACACTTGTTAGGCAATTCTTTGTGTTTACTTTTTTGGTTGTTGTTAGCAATGGCTTAGTATATCTTCTGCTCCATGTTCAGCAACCCTCTGTCTTTCTACAATTTCAGTATTTGTGTTCCTGGATGTTTTTATTTTTATTTTTTTTGCCAGTTTTAGCCTGAGCATTGTCCTTGGACTTTCTCAATGCTAGCGCTCTGGCACTTGAGCCTCAGTACCACTTCTGGCTTTTTTTGTATGTATGTGGGTCCAAGGAATCAACCCAGGTCTTCATGCAGTCCAGGCAAGCACCTACCACTAGGCCAAATTCCCAGCACCAAGAATCCATTTCTTTTTGAATAGTGTTACCCTCTTCCTCATTCTCTCCAAACTTTTCTCCCTCATTTCTTGCCACACAGGTTGCCTACTTCATGTCTTTGTAGCGTCTAGTGGATTTCACAGCTGAATTGGATCAAGCTTTGTCCTACCAATTCTGTATTTCCCTTTCCCCTCTCCAAATCAGATTGGCTTAGATGCAAAGCATGTTCTCAATATCAAGTAAAAGGATCAATACAATCCACTCATCACAGAAAATGAAACATACTGACTAATCTATTCATATGGTCTGCTACATTTATTGTTTGGTGTCTTGTTCTCTGGACCTCCTGTGTCTGTCTTCTTCCTCCTTATTTTGTACTTTATTCAGCTGGATGGCCCTTCCTTTCCTAATTTTGCTCCATTTTAGTTCCTAATCCTAAGGCAAGGAGAAAATGCTGGCAATTCCACCCCATTCCAACTGTACATGACAAATCTCATTCGACTAGGAAATGGAGTTCAGTCTGGCATTCTTTTATTTTATTGTAATTAATAGAAGGGTTACATTATATTCACCAGATAGAAGGTATATCAGTTCACAAACATTGATACCCATTCTCATGACATGGTCCCCATTTTCCTCCCCCTCCCCGGCTCTTTTTGATTCCCCCCTTCTATCCAATTTCAAATAACCAATTAAGCACATATAAAATATATCAGATAACTAGGTGAAGTATTGTAACAATATGATATAACCAAGGGATAGCAAAAGAGATAAGAGATAACATAGTACATAAAGGACAACAGTCACTCATTATATGGCTTTTGTTTCCTTATCCTGGAGGTCCTTACATTTAGTGTCATACTATTTGGCCTTATGCCTCTAGATTTTGTTCTATTGTAAATCTCTGCTAGGAGATCCCAAGGTTTCTACTATTTATGACAAATGAGGGAAACCATTGAGCCTATGTTCCTTTGAGTCTGGCTTACTTCACTTAATTTGATTTTTTCTGTCTTTCCATTTCCTTACAAATGGGGCAATGTCATTCTTTCTGACAGCAGCATAGAATTCCATTGTGTATAAATACCACATCTTGTTGATCCACTCATCAAGTGAGAGACATCTGGGTTGGTTCCATATCTTTGCTACGGTAAATAGTGCTGCAATGAACATTGTTGTGCTAGTGGATTTAGTATGTCCTTGTTTCTGGATGGTTGGGTAAATGCCAAGTAGTAAAATTGCTGGGTCATAGGAGAGATCTATATTTATTCTTTTGAGGAACTGCCATACTGCTTCCCTAGTGATTAAACAAGTTTGCACTCCCACGAACAGTGTAGTAGTGATCCCTCCAAGCAAACTTCTACTGAATTTGACAAATGAGGGCCTATGTTCCTTTGAGTCTGGCTTACTTCCCTTACTGGCATTCTTAAACTTGGTCTCTATTGAGCGCATCACAGCAGCCAATTTCCTTTCCTGTCAGCAGGGCTGATTTCCAGTGGTGTGTGGGCAAGATTCAAGGATTCATAACTAAGTTGTAAACCACTACACACACACACACACACACACACACACACACACACACACACACACCACATCCTCAGATATAAAGCTATTCACTTAATCTGGTATTACTGACTTGCCCAAGACTGAAATGAATGTCAACCATCTTTCCATTACCCTGAAAGATTCTTATCTCTTTTGTAAGGATTGTTTTTCTTTCTATGAATATATTGTCCAAGGAAAACTTGAATTTATTTCACAGAAATACTTGTTTACCAGTACCCATAAGTCTTGAATGATTAATAGGGCTCAACTATATAGCTGGCCTACATTTCAATAAAAGCTTCTCTACTTCAGCTAAGATTTTCAATTACATGCAACAATGTAATCTCCTGACTGAGATTAAATAAGCAAGCCTATTCAAATAATTTCATTCGTATTATAAGCTGATAGGCTTCAAAAATATATGGGGTACACAGTGATAGCAATACTAGCTATCTAACTGAAACAAAACTCAAATAATAAATATTTTTAGTTATGACTTAGTGAGATCCGACTGTCATTTAAGTTTTAAATAATATATTCTGAGTAGATTAGTAGTGATGCTTGAATTCAAGACCTGGGTGATGTTCTTTAACTTTTTGGCTCAAGGCTGGCACTCTAAAATTTCTCTCATTGTTTTACCTTTGGCTTTTATGTGGTTAATTGGAGAAAAAATCTCGTAGGTTTTTGGGTAGCCTTCTGAGTAGCTAGGATTACAACTGTGAGACACTAATAACAGACAAAATCTAAAGAGTAATTTAATTTTTAACTATTAGTTTCTTTTGGTCTATATGCTGCAAGACATTGTCTTACTTTTCACACTATTCTTTGTTTGCTTCATTCCAAGTTATTTTCCCTTGCTTCCCTCACCTGAGAAGTTCCTATTAGCATGGTAAGTTGACTTACTTTTTATTTTTGTTTCATTTTATTTTTTTTCAAAGAATTCAATGGCAAATGTCATGAGAAAGCTATAATGTGATATGTGTCATGTTCACTGGCTTATTCTGTCAGTCCTCTGCCCTGAAACACTCTAAACATCTTATGTTTCCCTGCCCATAGATAAACAGCCAATTTTTCTTTTTGTTTTTAAATGCTGGTTTTGGAACTTGAACTCAGGGATTGGTAAACTTAAAGGTGTTTTGTTTTCCTCAAAGCTAGTCACTATCACTTCTGCCACAACACTACTTCAAGCTTTTGGTTTTGTTTTGTATTGTTTGTTTGTTCATTTCTCAAGAAATTTCTTGCCTAGAATGGCTTCAAACTGCAATCAGATCCTCAGATCCTCAGGTTTCGTCCTTCTTAGTAGGTAGGATTACACGTGTGAGCCACAATTGCCAGGCTAACAGTTACTCCAAAAGAAAAAAAAAAAGCAAAACAAAACAAGATACAAAAGAGACAAGAAACATGTTGATTCTTGTCAATATTTAAATGTAGATTTAAATTAAACAGGAGTCATTCTTAAAAATAGGTAGTATATAAAAGGTCAATCCAACAACTAAAGATAAAAATTTCCCCAAATTTGAAATTCTTCCTGTTGAAACTAATTATAAGTGCACATATGTTCTCTTTGAAAGTCTAGTTTGGTATTCTTTAAACTATAACTGTTAGTTCAAAATTTCATAAGCTGTACTAGCACAACATTGAGAATTAATATTTGCAATTAATCTAAGTCTGAAGTTCAAAATCTATGAAAAAGATTAATAATGAATAAATCTGAAAGAAAATAAGAAAAATAATAAACAAATTTTCAAGTTATTGAGGTGCTTCAGAAGAATATCTGATAAAAAGTAAAATAAAAAATAAAGAAGAAAATAAGTTACCGGGGGGGAGGGGGACAGGTTATCTAAGAACTGATGGATACAGACTTTTAGAAAGGCAAATGAAAACCTCAAAGAATAGATTTTACAAATTTTACATGAGCCATTATTGTATGTAAAGAAACAATCCTAAGGGATTCCTAGGGAAAAATTCTGTCTTATCAATCATTAAAGAACCAGTGTCCTGTCAAACTACTCAGTAGATACCTAGGAGAACTGGATACAATAATGCCACATTTTAATGCAAAAAATTAAGGGTTATATTCTGTTATTTATCATCTATAATAGAATGTACAAAGTTACAGGCACAAAGTTTAACAAATATCTGTGTCCTTACTTATAGTTTTCCTTAGCAACTTATTCCATGTTTGAAACAGGTAAATTTTAAGCAACCAAAATATTGATGAAATTATATCAAGGAGAAAAAAATGGTCCATCAACTAAGAGGAATAGTAAAAATATCTATTGGGTAATTAGTTTTGCATTAATTCTAAAAGAAGAACATGGAGAGGTAACATAATAGTCTTCAGCAAAATGAAATATGTGTGTGTACAATGGAATTCTATGCTGCTGTCAGAAAAAAACAACATCGCCCCATTTGTTAGGAAATGGAAAGTCTTAGAAAAAATCATATTAAATGAAGTAAGCCAGACTCAAAGGAACTTAGGCTCAATGGTTTCCATCATTTGTCATAATCAGTAGAAACCTTGGGCTCTACTAGCAGAAATCTGCAATAGAGCAAGACCTTGATACATAAGGCCATATAGTATGAAGCTAATTGAAAGGACCTCCAGGATATTGAAACAAAAGCCATATAACGAATGATTGTTGTCCTTAATGTACTATGTTATCTCTCATCTGCTTTGCTGTCCCTTGGGTATCTCATATTGTTACAGTACCTCACTTTGTTATGTGATATATCGGATATATTTGTATTTGGTTATTTGAAATTTGATAGGGAAGGGGGTAAAACCAAGATGGGGGGATGGAGGGGGAGGGTAAGGGTACCAAGACATGTGAAAGGGTATCAATGTATGTGAATTAATGCACCTTCTATCTGGCAAATATCATGTAACCCTTTTATTAATTACAATAAAAAATTAAAAAATTAAAAAAAGAAATATGTGTGTATACCTTTTGTGTTTCTGAATACTTGATTTTATCATACCTTTCTTGGTCATGTGACTTCAACCAAGGGCCTGAGTGCTGTCTTGAGCTTATTCTTTCAAGAAAAGTGCTCTTAATTTGAGCCACAGCATTACTTCTGATTTTCTAATGGTTAATTGGAAATAATCTATGGACTTTCTTGCTCACACTGGCTTTGAACTACTGTCCTCAGATCTTAGCCTCCTAAGTAGCTAGGATTATAAGCATGAGCCACAGGTTCCTGACTGAGTATATACTAATTATAATGTGTAGAGATATAGTTGAAAATCTGTATATACTAATTATAATGTGTAGAGATATAGTTGAAAACCTGTAAAGTATATTACTTGGAAATTTATAAAGTATGTAAGGGATATATAAAGTATTTTGGTTAAAATGTTGAAAAATAGGTAGTTATTATTTGCTAGAAAAGAAGGTAGCTGGGTGCCACTGACTCATGCCTGTATTCCTAGCTAGGCAGGAGGCTGAGATCTGAGGATCAAAGGCAAACTGGGCAGGAAAGTCTTATCTCCAATAACCTACTCAGAAAAAAATCCATAATGGTGCTATGACTCAAGTGGTAGAGTGCTAGCCTGGGGCACAAAATTGCTCAGGGACAGAATTCAGGTTCTCAGTTCAAACCCCAAGACAGAGAGAAGGGGGAGTGGGAGGGGAAGGTAAGAGGTAGATGGAGAGAGGATGGGAGGAGGAAGGGGAGGGAGGAATAGAGGGACAGAGGGAGGGAGGGAGAGAGGGAGCAGAGTGCTACACAAAGACAAACTAACTATTCAGGTATATAGACTTATGTGCCAAAACACAAAATACTTGGCTATGGTTTTCTCTTTGGGATAGGGATAAAGGAGTTTTCATTTCCTCATGTCATTTTTAGGATTGTCTTTATGACATGTACTTACCTGAAAAACAGCGGATTGGAGTATAGCATGCATGGGGAAGTTCAGCATAGGAGCCCTAATGGGGCTGTGGTCAGCTACTCCATGTCCTCACATCTGGTAATGGGAGAAGGAAGGGTAGAGAGCACATTGCTCTTTGACACAGGAAAACTCTTCAAATGAACTCTCTTGAGCTGTCTGACAACAGGGCTGATGAACTTGTGGACCCTTTGCCACCAACATAATTTTTCTTTATGTCTTCCTTTCCCTGATACTGATCTTGGTGAATGTTTGGCTCCCTACATTTTGTAAGGTTGGCTTCTGACCTGTCCTGAAACAGGGAGAATAAGGAGAGGTTATTGAAGCTAATCCATCACTGATTTGCTGACAAGGTACCTCCCATTACTGTTCCTTACAGAACCACTCTGCTAAACCTCAAAGTTACACAGTTCATTTAGTCTTCATACCAATTCTATATGACTTCACATCTCACTGATGTGGAAACCAATATAAAAGGGTATCTTGACCCTTGTTCTTGGTCATGCATTTAGTAAGACATAAAATCAGTCTTCAAACTAAAGCCTTTTGTTTAGTCTATCCAGATCAGTTTTTTGAATGAAGGTACTATAAAAGTTTAAAGACATAAATACTTGTTCTAAACCATGGATGATATAAATCTGGAGTAAAGATCAAATTACTTTCAGAAACAATGATCTTTCACGAATGAGCCAACTGATGTATTTCAAAAGGAAACATTGTCAGCATTTTTCCTCTCTGCCATTGCTCACAGCTTATTAAAACACCATCAAGTGTGGTATCTCTATTTCTGGTACATGGTTAATTTTACCTAAGTACCACAAAGCAGTGTATCAGAACTTTGACTTCCTAAGTGACATTGTGTGATATTTTGTTTTCAATTACATTTTCAATTATGAACACAGGCTACCTCCTGAGGTTTCCAGTTAAGATAAAAGAATTTGTCACAGTTAGGACCAGTCAGCTCATCAAGAGTCATGGCGTGAAGTGATTCCTATAATTCCCAGCCAGATGGACTTATTTGTCATGATGAATGATCTCATTTTCTGCACATGTAATTTGAAACTCTTTCTGAGTTGTGAATGCATTTTGTATCTTATCACCAAAAAAAATTTATCTGAATTTTTTTATAAATAGAGCACTTAGAAGGGAATTTCTCATTGGTAATAGCTGTGTTAAAATATTTAATGTAAAAATTAAAGCAGTAGATATGAGAGCAATAAATGAAGTATTTGAGTATCACATTTAACACATTATGTAAAATGTCTGTGTCTAAGAAGGAGCAATTGATAACTAGAATATGTTTATTGAAAAAAAATTTCATCAAGGATACATGTAACACTATCAATTCTCTTTTTTCTACATATCTATATATACCCTAGAATATCAAAGATCATTGAAATGAAGGCATCTTTACTGTCCAGTAACCTGCCTTGATTCATTTATTTTTAAATGTTTCTCTATTTTATTTTAGTGTGTATGTGTGTGTGTGTGTGTGTGTGTGTGTGTGTGTGTGTGTGTGTACAGGACCTTGAGTTTTGACTTTGAGATTTCTTTTTTCCCCCTCACTGCTACTTAAGCCACATTCCATTTATGGCATCTTTTATAGTTAATTGGAGATGAAAGTCTCACAGACTTTCGCACCCAGGCTGGCTTCAAACTGTGATTCTCAGATCTCAGCCTCCTTAGTAACTAGAATTGCATGCATAAGATAGGTCATCTGACCGCTTTTATTTCATTATTTTTTTCACTTTTCCACACACTTTGTTACATACAATTTTTTTTAAAATACAGACTGTAAAACTCCATTTGCAACAGTCTGCTATTGTAAGGATTGCACACCAGCAGGAAGGATTCCTAACTTTTTCTATGAGTTTTTGTCAGTTTTACAGACCTGTCTGAAGCTGGCTATATTCACATTGCTCTTTTGAAGCAGCCCTGCTTGTCCTGAGTTTGGCCTAGTGGTAGAGTGCTTGTCTAACATGCACGAAGACCTGGGTTTGATTCCTTGGTTCCACATATATATAAAAAAGCTGGAATCTCATTTGCTGTTCCTTTGTTATCTCATATTGTCACAATATCTCACTTTGTTATCTGATATATTGGATACATTTGTATTTGGTTACTTGAAATTGGACAAGGAAGGGGGGAAAACCAAGAGGGGGGGTGAGGTGAGGGTAATGGGGACCAAGACATGTGGAAGGGCATCAATGTATGTGAATTAATGCACCTTCTATCTGGCAAATATCATGTAACCCTTTTATTAATTACAATAAAAATATTAAAAAAAAGCTGGAAGTGGTGATGTGGCTCAAGTGGTAGAACTCTAGCCTTGAGAAAAGTCCAAGGACAGTGCTCAGGCCCTGAGTTCAAGCCCCACAACTGGCAAAAGAGATAGAAAACCTACTTCATTATTTTTAAAAAATTTTTATCAGGGACTTTATTTTGCAAACTGGATTTTTAGCCTTGTTTAAATGAAATAACATTTAAAAAGGCTCATTGTGAAACCAACAAAAATACCACATAGAGAAAAATAATAAAAAATTTTCTTTCTTCTTTTCTTCTTCAAAACTAATCATACATGTTGGAGAAAAGACAATGGTTTTCCATAACCATATTTCCAGTATTTCATTTGAGCACAAGTAATGTCCACCATTACTGTGCACTTGCTATTAATGAGGAGCTCTGGAAAGGCAGTTCAACATCACTGTTGTGGAAATCTGTCCTGATCTACCATGGTTCAAAGCTAATTCTTGCTTCATTTATTCTTAAATAGCATTGCAAGTGAGTTGAAACACATAAATTTAAGACATGATGGTTTAAATGAAATGTTGATGAAGGCACTTACAGTATGCTAGTATTTATGTGTTTTAGAGAATGGTGATGCAAAATGGGAACATTGGGACAGGGAGAGTACAAAACAGTTTATACAACAAATTAATGTTAGTTTAAGAGGAAAAACAACTAGGAGAATCTGAGGGAAGAGATGACCCTGTTCAAAAACAAATGTACTCAACACCTTACTTTGATAACTGTAACCCCTCTGTCCATCACCGTTATTGTAAAAATTTAAGAAAAAAAAGATTAGTGTTGACATTTTTTTCCAAGAGCTTGCTATTTCACAAGCATTGGAAAGAAAAATAAAGTAGTGAATTTGTTTCTCATCAGAGTGCCTCATTCTGGATTTGGAACGTTTTGCAAATACCACATGAATAAAGACTTGGCCTTCAGCTTGTGACTTTTGGAAGATGATAGAGACCTCCAGAGTTTGGGCCCACTGAGTGGTCTTCAGGACATTCTTACTGTGTTCTTGGGGGGATTATGGCACTTCAGGATACTTCCACCTCTCTCATTGGTATCAATGAGGTGAAGTCCTGTCACATGACTCAATGATGCACTACTACAGGCTCAAAATAATAGATTCAGCACTCATGGTTTGATGTTTGATGTAAGATATAACAGTTAATTCTATAAACTTTCTCTTTCTTTCTTTCTTTCTTTCTTTCTTTCTTTCTTGTCAGTCATTGGGCTTGAACTCTGGGCATAGGCATTGTCCCTGAGGTCTTCAGCTCAAGGCTAGCATTCTACCACTTGAGCCACAGTGCCACTTCCTACTCTGTAGACTTTCTACAAGTCTTATGTTACCTGCATAGCACAAATTTAATGTGCTCGTTTAAATTTTATTGAATTGAAATATTTATCAATGTTGCTTCTAATATAAAAGAATGCCGCCTAATTTGTAAGCATTTTGACCCTTTTTAATTGTCTCTGTGTCAACAACTTTTAATTTAAGATTGTAGATGTTAGAAAGAAGAGTTTATAACATTTTAATGATATGAAATTAGCATAATTTTTAAACTATTTCTCCCTTCCTTTTAATATCTATCTGGTCCTATTGAGACCATAATCTTCTAAGTTAAAATATTTATTCATTCTTATTGATCAATTTATCTTTGTCATTGATCAGAGATTTTGATATTCTCTTTATGGGGTACTTTCATAATTTTTCTTTTGCTCATCTGTTAATATTTTTGCTGCTTTCTATATTATTTTGTTGCCTCTACCACCTTTAAATTTAATTTTTGACCTCTGCTTGGAGATTAGATTTGTCATTTCTCTTCATCTTTTCAAGTTAGCAGATTGCTCTATGCAGTACTATAGCAGAAAATTTGCTGTGTTATAATTTTCCTTCTATTCAACTCACAAATCTCCAATAGTATGATAGAAGAGCACTTAATCCTACTGATCATATTCTTCAGTTATTAAATTAATAATACATATTACGTGCTGATACTGCACGAAGTTATTATCAGAAAAAAAACAGAAATACTACAGACAACTTGTGATTGTGATTCTTAATGTACTATGTAAAGTGATTTATCTTCTTTTGTGTTCCCCTAATAGTTAATTTCATGTGGTTACTGTATTTGTCTTTGTAACCTGGTATATTGTTTATCTGTTTATTTGAAATAGGGAAGGGAAGGGGTGGGGAAACAAGATGATTGGGAAGGGTTGCGAAGTGGGAAATGTTGAGAAAACACGAGAAGAGGTATCAATGTGCGAGAAGTCATGCACCTACCACCTGATGAGTGTAATTCCTCTATACTTTACCCCTACATTACATCAGGCCCTTGAATAAGTGATATGTAAACAAGTATTAAAATATCATCACATGAGGCTTGTCACAGGAATGCAGGTTTGATTTTACATTTGAAAATAATCAACAAAATTACAAAACAAATTGAAATAAAGCAATTTGAGTGCCTCAATAGCTATAAAAACAATTTGTGACAAAATACAACATACTTCATACTAAGGAACTCACAAGGAAGGAATAGAGTACCAAGATGAAATGCAGTGATGGAAGGGGATAAACCAAAGGTAAACAAAATTAAAGAAAAAGAAATAACCTTGCATGTCACATTAAAAATAACAATTCAGAAGAATCTCTTGTTTCCATATCTGGGAGTTCATTTTCATTTGTACCATAATGGGGAAGGGAAGGTAGATTGGAGAGAAGGGAAGATGGGAGAAAAATGAGGGAGGGAGTACCAGTGTTCAGCAAGAAAAACACCCATTAGCTTATGTATGTAATTGTAACCCCTCTGTACATCACCTTAACATCTAAAGTAGTTTTCCATATATTTTTATTGTTATTAATAGAAGGGTTACATTATATTCACCAGATAGAAGTTGCATTACTTCACATACATTGATACCCTTTATCATGTCTTGGTCCCCATTTTCCTCCCCGCACCCCCACCCTTCATCTCGTTTTCCCCCCTTGTCTATCCTATTTCAAATAACCAAATATGCATAAATAAAATATATCAGATAACAAGGTGAAATACTGGAACAATATGAGATAGCCAAAGGACAGCAAAAGCCATGCTAATCTTCTCTGTGTTGTTCCAATTTTAGTATATGTGTTGCTGAAGCGAGCACCTAAAGTAATCTTTAAAAAACAAGAATAGAGGCTGGAAGTTTTGCTTAATGGTAGAGTGCTTGTCTAGCATGCATGAAGACCTGCGTTGAATTCCTTGATAACACATACAAAGAAAAAGCCAAAAGTGGTGCTGTAGCTCAAGTGGTAGAGCACTAGCTTTGAGAAAGTCCAAGGACAGTGCACAGGCACTGCTTTCAAGCCCTAGGACTGGTAAAAAAGAAAAAAAAAGGAATAGAGCTAAACTCCTTTCATATATTAGAAAGCACTTAAAAAATTCTTCACAAAATGATACAGTGATGAAAAATCCTGGTACACTATTTTCTAAGGCCCAGGAAGTGAGGGTTCCCAAACTCACCTCAACTCTGCAACATGGAAGAATGGGTAGGTCACCCTAAGAAATAAACATAAGAAAGGCCCAAATGTGTATTGACTTATATGTACTGAAGAAGAAGCAATATATTTTGAATTGATAATTTTAAGACACTTTTTCTTCAAACATAGTAAAGGGATCTCAAAAATATTCCTTTCTGGTTTTCCAATAATGTATTCTTGATACAATACATCAAATCTTTTATGAACAGTAGGTATGGCTCAATTGGTAGAGCATCAGCTTAGGGGGGACCTGATTTCCATCCTTGGTTCTGCCCAAAAAACAACAGCAAAGCCTTAGACATAATGATTTTCATTTCATTAAGTAGCAATGTATTTTCTCTATTTTATTTTTCTTAATTTTTTCTGCATCTTAAGTATTTTAGTATTATAATACTAGTTGTTAATTTCAGAGCAACTCTTCGGTTATGTTGTTTTTTAAGTCTGTCTTTTTTCTTTTTTCTTTAATTTTATTGTCAGGGTTTGGTCTATCTTTCTTCTTATGCTGAAAATTAACCTTTCTTCTATAGTGTTTAGTTATCCTAATAACTTTCTAATAATTGTCTATTAAAATGTTAGTTGTAAGGAAAATTTATAATGTTGCAAATAATTATAGTAGTGAGAAGGAATGAAAATTGGGTGGTATTTATTCCCAATTCTTCACTAAGCTAAAGCACAAAAATATCTGAAAGACAGAACTGCATACTCCTATGCCTAATTGGTATCATGATTTCTTGAAAGAAGCTTTTATCCAGAAATAAAATAAGCACTATTAAACTCTTCCACCTTTCAACATCTTCCACCTTTCAACATGCATAACTGATGAAATTAAGTCTGTAAAAAACAAGATGGAAGAATGAAATGTATACAAAACAATCCTCACCAAATAGCCACAACAAATAAGAAATGAAATTTTAGAATTTATATGTTTATAGATCAGAGCAATTCTCACAGGAGTGTTCAATATTTGAGCTTAGTGTGGCTCTTACCTTTGGCATAGCCAAACTTGGCAGGCACAGCCAAATATTATAAGGTTTATCTACTTGAACATAATGGAAACTGACTAGTTAAAACACTTATGCAAAGCACACAGTGACACTGCTGGCCCAGTATTGAAAGTTAAGAGAGTATGATAACTGGTGTCTTGCTCAGAGTTTGAAAACAGCCTGTTAGCTGCATCAGGATTGGCTGACACCCAATTCCCTTCCTTTCCTCTCCAATGCCAGCCATTATTTTGTCATGTCTTTTACTGAGGAGACTTCAATATGATCACGGACATAAAATAATTATTATTTTCAGAAAAAATGCAAAAGAGGGCTCAGGGTTGATATTTTCAACCTTAAAATATTTTCTTCCCCAAACCAGGGTTAAGTCACATTGATTAACAGGTGTGAACTTCCATCTGATATTGCCATTGATTGGCCAGGCACTTGCCTCTGCATCAGTAAAGGATTTCAATTTCCAGGATCTGTGCTCCACTTTTCACAAGCTGAAAAGTTACTCCAATTGGTGAAATAAATAAATGACAATAGGATTTTCCTCATTCAGTCCTGTATATGGCCTGCCTCCACTTCTGTGCTCTCCTAAATATCCAACTACATCATCTCAGTTCAATTGGCCAGCTAGCCCTGCTGACACAGTCTCTCTCCATCCATCCATCTGAAAGAACTGCAGTTCTCCCTTCAGTTCTTGCTGTTCCAATTCATTACAACATTCTATGTGTAATTTTCGTTTTGCTCCAATATGAGAGCGGGTCCATGTGAAGCTGCTCACATTAGCTAGTCCCAGAGGACATGGCATAACTTCTCAAATAAATGAAAAAATACATGCAAATAAAATTGCAGGCATTAAAATCATAGAACATCCTTACATAAAGCATTGTTGTTTTGAACATCACTTTCTGGCTGCAGTTTCTAGTTGACATTGTGATTCTTCAAGCAAAATTATAGATACACATACTTTCTAACACTTTTAAACTGTTAGTCACACACTTTTTTAGTCACTAATGAATGCACAATAGTGTTAATTTATTTAATACGTTCCTCTGAAATATCCTTTAGTTGAGTAATCAGATGCATCAAGCTAAAATTCAAAACAGCTTATTTTATTTCAAATTTCAAGTAAAAGATCAATGCCTTTTTAATATAAATATATCCAAAATATTTACAAGGGTATATCTTTAACAAATAGTTAATTATAAATATTCTATTGAAATGATTTACTGAGGAGAAAATTTAAATTATCCGATTTTAGTTTATTCCATTATTTTGCTGAAAATTTAAGTTTTGTAATATGTGTTATAACATGTTATTCCCATCTACTTATTTATGCAATGGGAAGTGATCAAACCTATGTATATATGTTTACACAAACATACACACAACATATATCTTTCTAATTCTTCAAACAATCCTTGGATGTTAAATGAAATTTATGTAACTCTTATTTTATCATTGTATATTCCGTTTCAGCCCCTAGCAAACTTACTTTATAGTGAATATTAGAGATAAAGCTACTATATGTGAGGTAACTACTTGTCACTCTACCCTCTTCATCTGAAATTACTTTCTTTGGTGACTATTTTTCTGGTAATCGTGGGGCTTGAACTCAAGGCTTGAGCACTGTCCTTGGATTTTTATGAAGGTTAGAGTTTTGCCACTTGAGCCACAGCACCACTTCCAGCTTTTTTTTCTATGTATGTGGTACTGAGGAATCGAACTGGGTCTTTGTGCATGCTAGGCAAGCACTCTGCCACTAGGCCAAACTCCCAGCCCTCTTGGGTTACTTTTCAAAATCAATCTTAAGCAACTCTGGCTTGCATCTTTTATTTTTTTTTGTAAATTCATCAGTGGTTATAATTGATCTAAGTTTATTTCCTGAATATTTTGACTAAGATAGTCATTGCTTTACTCAACTTTTACACTGAAGCAGTGGAACAGTGGTACTTGTCTTCTAGATTTCATACGTTCCTTTTTATTACTTTTAGTGTGTGTGTGTGTGTGTGTTTTAATTACATTGTTATGAGTGCTTTTATAAACATATTTCTGATAATTCTGGACTTTAAATCTAGATTATTAATCACTCAGAAAGATTACTAAACTCGGTTTTCTTATTGATAGGCTATCTTTATACATTTGCAAAACTTATAAGAGTATTGTCTTGAATTTGAGACGGTAATGTCCTTTGTAAAATTATTCACATAAACATTTTTAAAAGCCTTGGAATTTTCAGTTGCTAGGCTACTATGAAGAAAACAAGTTTGAATGACACTTGCCTGTGTGTGTGTAGGAGAGAAACCTGGTAATTGAAAGGCTTTTCGGACAGCAGGACAAAGATCTTAATTTGCATCTAGGAGAATTAGTGATGATAAATATTTTCTGAGCTAAGAAATCAGAAGAGTCTACAAAACACGGACTTTATAGTTTCTCTGGATAATTAATTTGAAAATTAATTTGAAAATTAATTTTTAAAGTGGATATTTAGTATGAGAGAAAGGCTAACATGAAATGGTAAAATAAATTTCCTCCAGTTTTTCTATCTCCTTTAAAAATGGTAGCAATCTACCTAGGGTTAAAGTACAACTGAACTGAAATTTAGTTTTAAGTGTAGCAAGGTAAAAGTAAGATATGCTAGTGAAAGAAATGCATCTTTCATGAATACCTGAGTGTAGGTGAATTACAGGGCACTCTTTTATACTTTTCTGCTATCTATTTTGATTTTTTAGTGATGACTAAAGTTTGTATTTCACAATTCTTACTATTGTTTTAACGTCATCTTAATAAGGTAGCATTGAACACTATTTCCCTAGACAATTATTTGCCTTTCTTATAACACTGGTTAATTTCCTTTGATAATCCATGGCTGAAACTTTTCACTTACATTTTTTGGCAGTGAGGTTGTCTTAAAGCAGTTCTAAGTTTGCAGATACTGATGGTTTGGAATCCATTTTTGTTCAACTCATTTTGTCATCTGAAATAGAATGGCTGTAGAAAATTCAGATTTTGTGCCATTTTTGCACAGTTGAATTGTGTGTACAAGTTATCTCAAAGGCCCTGGTCTGTCATTGAAAATTCTGTTTCTGGCCTTTCTTCAAATACATAAAGCCCTAGAAACAAGTCACATATACTAATCATTTGGCTCTCCTTTCCATCCAATGGTCTATTAGTGATTTATTCTTTGGATCAATGACTCCTTCTTGCAGTGAATAGCCTTTTGTGCATCGTTACTCAGATTCAATGAATGATTTGTTCTTGCTGAAATGCATAGCTGGAAGCTGTAACCCCCCAAAGTGATTGTATCTGGGTCTCTGTGTAAGTAATAAAAACTGAATAATGCTGTGCAAGTGGAATCCCAATTCAATATAAAAGAAGACTAAGAAGAGGCTCCAGATGTCTCCTTCTACCATATGAGAAATCAACAAGGAGAGAGCCATCTCAAGAACTCTCTGCTGCTGTTCACACCACCCAGTCTTTGATGCTTTCAAGGACAACTATTACTGTTGCTCAGACAGCAGTATGAGCTCACTAGATCTGAATTAAACATAATTTAAATAGTTCAGAAATGCTTAAGGATTTTCTGAGTGTGCCAGGCTGGTGTGAGAACATCCTGCTGATACATTTCACACAGTTGGGTGATTTTTCTCTAACCATCTCCTCTGGTTCATTTCACTTCTCCCCTTATGCTGATACTTATGATTTGAAATGCCATTTCTTGAACATGAAGTACTTTTTACAAATGGTAAATGTATATTTTCATACATAATATTTGAATGTTATTTTAATCAGAACACTTTAACATTTCAACAAAAACAGCTGGCATTAATATTTTTTTTGCCAGTCCTGGGCTTGAGCTCAGGGCCTGAGCACTGTCCTTGGACTTTCTCAAGGCTAGAGCTCTACCACTTGAGCCTCAGCACCACTTCTGGCTTTTTTCTATGTATGTGGTACCGAGGAATCGAACCCAGGTATTCATGCATGCTAGGCAAGCACTTTAACCACTAGGCCAAACTCCCGGTCCTGGCATTAATTTTTATCAAGGTGTGTTACTGACAAAAAGATAAACATAAAAACTCAACTGGTATAAGCAAAATTCAGTGGTCATCCAAGACCATGATCATATCATTTCCACATTTCGAATATAAAAGGAAGTACTTGAGACTAATATAAATCTTTTAAATCTATAAAATGATGTATAGTTTACATTTTTTTAAAACAAAGAAATTGTATTTACTTCCATAACAAAAATAAGATGAGCCTTGATTATTTAAGTGCATAATAATTATTGAATTGTATTAAATTTGCTATAATGTTTTCCTGGAAAACTAAAAACATATCCAGTATTGTAGGTAAGATAGATCCATAGTCTTTCTATTAAACAAAGCATATTTCAGGTCAAATAAGCATTTCTGAATGGATTATTATAATGCAATTTTTTACAAGTCCTAGGGCTTGAACTCATGGCCTGAACACTGTTATTGGACTTTCTCAAAGCTAGAGCTCTACCACGTGAGCCACAGCACTGCATCTAGCTTTTTCTGTGTATGTTGTACTGTGGAATTGAGGTCTTTCTGTGTATGTTGTACTAAGGAACCCAGGTCTTCATGAATGCTAGGTAAGCACTCTATCACTAGGCCAAACTCCCGGGCTAATACAAATTTTTATAGTATAGAAATATTCTTGTAGTTTGTTCATTCTACTTTAAGGAGAATTGCTATTTTAATGACTACAAATACCAGAATCTGAGACACTACTGAAAAAATTTAAGGCTTCCTAAGTTTTTGCCATACATCTTAGTTTTGCATACATCTATGTTCATACATGTTGTGTCTTTTACACATGTTTTGTGTTGTGCATTTCACACAGATTTTCTCAAATCTAGGGCTAAAATTACTGGATAACCAGGAATTCTGTTCTACATCCTCACTACTGGCTAGCATTAGTAGACATTGAATGTTAGCATGATAAATTGAAAGTGAGAATGTACAGATTACATTACAATCACTATGTTCTTACCTTATGGTTTATCTTCACATATGCTTCGTATTCTCTATGTGTATTCTGTGCTTTTATTTCCATATTGTAGTTCTTTTTTTTTTTGCCATTCTGGGGCTTGAGCTCAGGGCCTGCGCACTGTCCTTGGGCTTTCCTCAAGGCTAGTGTTCTATGCTGAACCACCACACTACTTCTGGATTTTTCTATGTATGTGGTACCGAGGAATCGAACCTGGGTCTTCGTGCATTCTAGGCAGGCACTCTACCACTAGGTCAAACTCCCGGCCCCCCATATTTTATTTCTTAGCCATTGTGTCTGCCCTGCTTGTGTGCATTGCTTGTGCCTATTTCTTTCACCCAGGGTGGTGACTTTTTCCTCTACATGTTGATTTTTGAAAATATTATCAACTTTTAAGAATTAATTTGAAAGAACCATCTAATATAATTATATGAACAACAACTTCTGTCAAATTTTTTTTTCTGAGAAGTAGTTATAAACATTTTATTTAATTTATTGCAAACTTTTGACTTCAATAATCCAGAATGCATCAATACATTTCTAATGATTTACACATTTAATCCTTGTTTAAAATTTTTCTCCTTCCTAGAAGTCAAAGTATATTGTCTTTTGCCATATCTTGTTATCGTAACCTGTTATAGTCTTAGTTTTCACAGTTTTATCCTTAGTACATCTGGAAATTATATTTGAGATGGGCTGAGCAATCTGTCGTATATTTTCCTGATGGTTTCCAACTTCAGTCATGTCATTGAGGGAAAGGTAAATCTTTCCCACTGCTTTTCAGTACCATCCGTGTTTTATTACACTAAACATTTATGCTCAATAAGAGACACAGTGATCTACTGCACACCATAGCCTTCATTGCATTAATTCAGGAGATGGACTTTGCACTGATAATTTGCTTTCTTAGAACTGTGTTCAATGACTGAGTAGGTAAATAAGCTGTTGATATCATTCCATTGTTCTTGAAATGATCAATATTTTGCATATATTGGTATACTGTTTTATACTTGTCTATAACATAAAATTAAGCATTCAGAGTAATTTTTATTCAGTTTATTTCTATTATGCATACAGTGTGGAACTAGAAATATATTATCCTTTTGCTTTTCAAAATGCATTTTAGTAAAGATAAGTGAATATTAAAAAATGAAATGCCTACTATTGAAAAATTCTTTTTATTTTTATTTCATTGTTCTTACACTTATGCCCTAATTTCTGATAAATGTTTTTTAAAAACCAAATTTATTGTGTTTCTGTACATAAATACATACATATATATCCATTTAGTATATATATATATTTATTATTTATAGTGCTTTATCACATAAGTATGCATTTAGTGGCCCTTGAGAACATGAAGGTGTAAATTCTGTAATATCTGCCATGGTACTGTCATTAGGAGTCTTTGAAAGTCCTTCAGCACAGAGTACTGCCTTTGATCTTACATGTTAAAGAAACCCTTAGCAAGAAAGGATTGTGATATATTTCTTGAAAAGGAAAAGGTAATACTAATGCAAATATGTACATATATGTTTAAATGTTTAAATTTAAACATAAACATGTGTATGTACATCAATGTAATTATGATTGTGTTCTGAGCTGTCAACCTAGATTGAATCAGCAGAAATAGAACAGAAAAGTCATCTTTTTCTATTAACAAAGTCATTTTCATCAACTAGTTACATAATTTGTAACCTGCTATGACCACAGGTTTCACGTTTCCACTTTAAGAAGCAAATCCAATTCTGTCCAGGTTTTATCTACTTCATGTAAAACTAGGCTAGACATCCACGCACAAAATCTGAAGTGGACATGTGCTCTTAAATGACTGCTTAGGACAGCAATTTTCTAGTCATTCTATTAGTACATTTTTAAATTTATGACCTATTGAAAAAATTTTCTGTCATGGATTCATCATTTCACATTAACATCAGGAGTATTTGGGAGTTGCCATGACTTCCACCAACATGTGTCACTGTTAATCAGTGTTGTAATTTTAGTCTCTTCACACAGTGTTGATATAGATAGTTTGGAGCAAATTTCAGTTTAAAATAATTATTAGAGGATTATGAGCAATAAAGATATTCACTTGATAAAAATATTGTTAAGCAATAAAAAATTAAATCAATGCTTTTTTCAGAGAATCTTACTTCTTTTTGGGATACTTTTAATTTATCAGCTAGAAAAAGGATATGAAAGCATGAAGTTCAAAAGCCCCCAAAAGACCAGATCAAAACTGTAGTCCAAATTGTTTTTCTAAAGTGAGGTTATTTAATATTAACCTTAGATATTTCTTTCTGAAGTTTTAGAATGTACAAAAGTCCAATATGCTAATGTTGGTTATCTGTATTAGACATTTCAAATATGTGGGTAATTACTATCATTATAAATTCAATTACTCCTAAATTTGACTAGGGCATTTACTTCTGAAACCACATAAAAGGAGCTTCAGAAAGTATTTAAATGTTTAAACCAAGAGCTGTTATGACAGAATACTCTCATAAAATTGTATCATAATAAAAATTTGTTTTAATCAATATTATGTTGAAAATACCACATATTGCTGAATGTGACCTGGATATTATGTATCTTATTTTTAAAATTTATCTTAGCCTGAAAAATTTGATAGATATTTTAAATATGCAAATAAAATTCAACAAAATGTTTTATGATGAGACTAACTCACTACCTACTGCACTAATGAGGCACCTTTGACAAAATATTATAAAATGTCAGCTCAACTGTAAGAAATAAATGATAAAATTATAATATGCACAAATACATAGGTGTTTTAAAGTTAATTTGATTGTTTCCTCCCATGTACATTTCAGTAAATTTTAAATTATCTGCCAGAACTAAGATACATGTATTTCTGGAATACAAGGTAGATTTAAGCACATCTTAACCATGGAACCAAATGAAAGAAAAGGCCCACACTGATAAAAGTGGTAGTTTATGTAGAAATTACTATATAAACTAAGCCTTTTAATACTTTGTAAAATGGTAGAGGTGATCAAGATAATGAAATTTTAGGGGATCATATTATTAAAACATATTATACTGTATTTTTCATTATGTTGTATGATCTAAGAAAACTCTTGTATGAATCTGTCTTATTAAATAGCCTTAAAGTACCTTTGCCCCTACTTCTTTTATTTATTGTCAGGGTGATGTACAGAGGGATTACAATCAGATTTGTTAGGTAGTGGGTACATTACTACAAGGCCTTACTTAACCTACCAGCAAAACCATTGTCTTTGTAACATTATTTGCCATAGCTAAGCTATGCAACCAATTCAAACGCCCCTCAGTAGATGAAAGGGTCAAGAAGTTGTGGTATTAATATGCAATTGAATTCTATGCTGCCATCAGAAAGAATGACATTTCCCCATTCCTAAAGAAATGAAAGACATGGAAAAAATCATATTAAGTAAAGTAAGCCAGACGCAAAGAAGCATAGACTCCATGGTTTCCCTCATTTGCCACAATTAGTATATGTGTAGGATTCTCCTAACAGAGGATCATAATAGCTCAAAAGCTATGTAGATATGCTCCTATTTCTTTAATCTATGTTAAAAACTGTCCTTCTCATCTCTGTTTATGATGTCTCAGTTTGTAGGATTCATCTCATAGCACAAGAATGAGAGGAAGTAATTTGATAATTCTTATGGATTACAGTGGCCATGACAGACTAATTTGCCAAAAGTAACTTTCATTTCCAGCTCAGTCCCTTTGCTATCTTAATTCTTCTTTGTTTCTTAACTGTAGAAAATGTATTTGTATTATTGTTCTACTCAGAAAACAAAATTCTGGAATGCTTAAATATCTTATTTTGTTTTAAAATGTGATAGAAAAATACATAGGAAATATGTTATTAGGAAAGATTGAATGCATTTTATGCCAGAGGAAATAACTGTAAGGATAATGAACAAAATAATCAAATGAATTGAATATTAGCTACATTTAGAACAGATTATGTTTCTATCATGTATAGGCATTAAATAATATACACAGTATAACCAACACTGGACTCTGTAGTTAAAGAAAGTGACCTTTACTTGAATATAATATATAATTATTAGTTTCTATATTTAAAAGAAAAATCTGTTGGTTTCTAAAAGAAAGTATTATTTCGTTTCTACTGAAAACTTACTATTAAAATAATAGTCATCAGTAAGTATTTCATTATTACTAAGAAAGATATCAACTCCAACTGTGAAACTGGTCCTTCTCAATATGACTCTGCTGAAGTGTACTCTTACCACTAGCATTTGAATTGAATTCACAGCATGAGACCTCTTTCTATGAGTACAAAACAAAAATGCTTGTGACAATTTATTTCTAAATTTTTTTAAAATGGTGTGGGGAAACCTGGGATTAAGAAAATATTTGACCTTGGATATAGTATTTCATGAACAGCACCTGTGTTCATGTCAAATGGAAGGAAAGATGGAGAAACTCTGTGTGTGTGTGTGTGTGTGTGTGTGTGTGTGTGTTTGAACTCAGGCTTCTCTGTTTACTAGGTAAGCAACTCACTTTTCTTCAGACAGGATCTAGTCTATGCATCTTGCCCTGAACTCTTCTTATTTCACAACAATCTCTGCTTCGTAGTTTAATTCATTTACTGATACATGTAAGGATATCATTACTGAAATAAATCATTGAATTTCACTTGTCTAGACAAGTGGAAAATACTTATTATTTAAGATGATAGCCTTTATATATTTGGATGGATTTAGAAATAGCACAGATGTTCTTCCTATTATCTTAAGTCTTCCACCTGGTAAACCATAACTTTGAATAAAAGATCATAACACAGCCATACTTTTACTTTTTCTTTCCATATTCACACTATATAGGTCATTTGTTTTTCTTTGTATTTTAATGTTCATATTTCTTATGTGTAGAGTGGCACAATTCTCTGTTGGTTTCTCTTGTTACTATTTGCTGAAGTTATTCAGTGTCTTTCAGTTATATCTGAACTATAATGCATAACCTGGAAAATATATTATTCACAGTCAAAATTTTCTGTCTTAAACACTGTATTTTTTTCTGTTGAAAATGTTCCTGTCTTGTTTTTATTTCTCCATAAATTCTGGTTATATTAAATTTGTGGAACATAATTATAATTAGCTAATGATAATGCAACGTGTGTTTAATACTACAAATCCTTAGCATTCATGATTTTTTGTCAACAATGTGGTCCCTTGAAAACATAAGCCTGAAATAACAGTAACTGTTGCAAGGAAATAATTTAAAATGGAGTTTTAAGCATTTTGAATAGTACACTGAATTGATTCTGAGTCCTGTATAAATCTTCAAGAGAATGTTCTTCTTACCTGAAAATACTGGTTGAGTTCAACAAAGAGGAGAGCCTTAGTTCCTGAAGGTATTATATTTAATGTCTTCTCAGTTCCAAAGCTTTATCATGTTACTTTGTATCTATGATTGTTTCCACAGGGAAATGAAAACAATCTGTCCAAGAATCATGGTTGAATTGTAGTTTTCGTTTTTTATCGTGCAGATTTTTCTAGTGAATAATATTTAAGAAACTTTTAGAAATCATATTGAGGTATAAAAAGTAAAAAATTGATGAAAAATTCCTGATAGGATGTTGTACTCTATGAGCCAGAGATACTAAAGCATGGATGTTATAAGCCAAATCAGAGCCTATCAGAGAGAACTTGGAGTCTATTTACATAATAGGTGAATAGGCACAGTACATTAATAAGAGTAGACTGCTCTGACATGTTTTATTTATTTTTCAAGAGCTGAGGACTGAATTCAGGGCCTTGCAATTGCTTGGCAAGGGCTCGTCTGCTGAGCTAAAGCCCCAATTCCCACTCCAACATGTTTTATTAAGTTTTCTGAGTCAAAAGATTTTTTTTGTTATTTCTCAGAAAAATTACTTAAGTGATTAAAATTGAAATTTTAGTTCGGAATAGATTCAGTTTGTACATTGAATAATGCCGTGAATTTTATTTTTATCAAAGGGTATTCTAAGTTTGAATGCTTGTTTTGAGGATTAAAGCTATTAGACAAGAGACAACTATTGTCTAATGTTATTGTATACTGTTGATGAGCACTTACACCGAAATACAGATTATCTGCCATTGCATTCAATTATTTACTGGTAATAAAACATTACTGAAGAAATTTCAGGTGGAAGAGAATGGGAAATGGTAGAAATTTGATGAAACCCTTTAGTAAAAATAGTGGAAATAGTTTCATTCTGGAGTGAATAGCTGGCATAAATGCCCTCCCAAATTCATAAAATTCTATGCATTAAGGCCTACTATATAGAACTCATTGGGTAAGGTGCTAGTGCATGCTTTTCATTGTGGAACATTTCCACTAACAAGTACATTTAATTATCAGTTTTTTCTGCACCAAAGGTTATGAGTGGGTATTCATCCCTTTACAAAATGTGTTAAGTACATATAAATTCTACATGTTACTTACTTGTTTATTTAATCCTAAATTTTATGCTGTACCACAGTAAAATATCATGCTATGATTTTATTTTTCTTATGGAAATTTTGTATGTGCTGACTGTTTCACTTTTTTGAACATGTCACTTATCTAGGTAAACTGGCCATTTGACTCTCCACAGCCATTAACGATCATTTTCTACATTATTAATAGTGTATGCATTGTGCTGAGGTGGAAAACATCAAATGATTTTACAATTTGGTAAGTGACATGAATGCCAGAATCAGTGAAATAAATTCAATGAGAATTCAGAGTCCTATTACCTCAGTAGTAACCACACCTTCTAGTAGTTTAAGGAATATAACATAATTTCAAAATGTAGATCAACAGAAACAATACCCTCAATTATTTGAAATTATTCAGTGTCCACAACATTTTCTCTTTTGTTTATTTAACACTAATTCATAATAGATGATGCAGCAAATCCTCACGATAACAGACCTAGGACAAAACAAATAGACAAGCATTTTCAATGTGTTTTTTAAATAATTTTTGTCTCTAAGGCTAGTGCTTTTATTATTTGAAGATTTCATAACACTAATGCCAATGATTTCAGCATGGTCTTTAGAAAGTCCTATGCCATAATGGAGTTTATGAACTAATGACAGGAAATTTGTAGTTTAACAACTTAGGGACAGTGATATTTCATTTTTGGAAGAGATCAATTCTCCTTTTTGAGAAAATATATTTTGTATTTCTTCATGGCCTGAATAATAAAATTGATAAGGTACTAGGTGATAGTAAAACTAAAAATGGTATTGCAGTTATTTTAGTTATCTCCGTATAGTCAGACGTTTATAGTGTCACTCCATTCATTGGAATGACCATCTTCCAGTTTATATTATTATACTTGGAACCCCAAGGTAAGCCACATTTGTGGAGTATTCAGATTCTCAGAATGTTAACCTTCACTGATTTGCTTCTGTCTAGCAAACTCCCAGAAACCCTGGGGACATTTCTTACAGAATTCAGACATTTATCTAGAAATAGAAGGAGGAAGAGAAGCTCCTTCTCAGGCGTAACTATAAGATATAGTACTTTTTTTCTATATAATATTTCTAAAGAAAAAATAAATATCATAAGAATTTGATAAAGTATCTGTGACAGGACATTTTGGGAGGTAACTTTCTCGGACATTTTGAAAGAAGTTTATACATAGCTAAATATCTGGAATATGAGCAGGATCACATGTTGTTTAGTCTTTTTTTCGGGGGGATAACCTTTTGTGGTATTGGGGTTTCAACTCAGGGACTCATGCTTGCTTGGTTTGTTTGCTTGCTAGGTGAGCACTTTACTATTTGAACTGTGTCGCAGTCCTGATTTAAGATGACTATTTTGGAAATGGGTCTCAGGGACTTTTTTTTGTGTGGCTTTGAATCAAGACTTCCATGTTTCAGCCTTTTAAGTAATGATTAAAAATATGAGCTGCCATCACTGTAGTTGTCATGAAAGTATTCACCAGCCTGGATGTGATATCTCATATCTATAACTCCAGTTAATCCTGGAGTTTCATAGCTCAAACCAGCTCAGAAAAATAATAGAGCTCATAAATGACCTGGGGTCACTGGAAAATATCAATTGCCCCAGTCATACTAGAGATCATGATTCAAGTTGGTCTGGGATGGGAGTGGGGAGAACAAAAAGCAAGAAATCCTACCTTAAAAAAAAATGAAAACTTCCAAATCAAACAGGACTGAAAGTACAGCTCAGCTCTGGGCCGATTATTTGATTAGCAAATAGAAGGACCTGAATTAAATCACAAGATTTCCATAGATAAACAAATAAGCAAACAAATAATGAAGTATTTACTGATGGGGAACAGTGGTTCATACCTACAACCCAACTACTAGAAAGTTGAGCTCTGAGGATTGAGGTTCACAATCAATTTTCTAGACAAGTCTGTATGAGTAAGCTCCACTTAACCAGCAGAAACCAGCACAAGACATGTGTGTGTCTCCTTGAGCAAAAGATTCCAGGAAAGCAAAATAACTGAGTAAGGAACTTAAGTCTCAGTTCTTCTCAGTTTTCTCTCTCTCTCTCTCTCTCTCTCTCTCTCTCTCTCTCTCTCTCTCTCTCTCTCTCTCTCTCTCTCTCCCTCCCTCCCTCTCTCTCTCTCTCTCCCTCTTTCTCTCTCTCTCTCTCTCTCTCTCTCTCTCTCTCTCTCTCTCTCTCTCTCACACACACACACACACACACATACACACACACACACTGCTACTATTATGGAGGAATATTTAATAAAAAGATATAAAAGATTTTCTGCTTTAAGTATATCACTCAGATTATACCATGGCTTTTGAAGTACTGGATTGCAGAGAATCTACTTTCATTACTATGTTGGTTCTGGGTAAGCATGTCATGGGATTATCAATATCAGTTTTAATTTACAGAGGTTAATGTGGATATCATTATTGAAAATTATCTAATTTTAACAAGGATGAAATGATCAAATCCTCAGCACATTTTGCAGCGTGATGGGTTTTGGTGACAAAATAGTCTGTAGCATGTGCATTAGAAATTCCTTTCTTCACAAAGGAATATGTTTTATTGTAACTCTGAGGCTAAATTGCAATTTGTAACTATTATTTTCTCCTAAAAAATTGAGTGCTATGAATAAGCATAACATATATCTATGTGGCAAATTAAATATGTTTACATATCTATGAGATGGAAGCTCTTAAGCAAAAGACACGAATAAATAGTTTACTGGTATTCACAGTGAATTACAACTTAGGTTATTACTCCAGATCTCAAGCTAGTGTTGAAAGAATAGAAAAGCTGATTCAAGATATATATTTTTAACTATTCTGGTCAATTAGGTATTCTGATATAATCTCTAACATAAAATACTCATGATTAGTGAATTATAATAGGAAAAAGTCTTTTTTTACAATTTAGTTGAACTTTGATTAACTGAGACATTTATCCAGTAGTTTTGCTATTCCTTAAATAGAGTTCTAAATCAAAATAAGTTACTGAAGCCAGCCTCCAGGTGTCCTAGGTACAGATGAGCATCTCGATAACCAGGGAACTAGATTGCTGTAGAAAAAATACAGGGCAAAAAGTTAAAACTGAGCAATCTCTTTTGGAACAAGGTACATAAGAGGCTTCAGTTTAAATGAAACATGGGCAAAAGAGCAATTCTTACTTCTTTAGCAATAGCTCATAATAGCAACAGATTTCTGAAATGGTAGTTCCTGTCTGCCTCAAATTTTCTCAGCGTGCTTAGAGATGTCCAAATGTATTTGCCACAAGACCTGACTCTCCTGAATTTGGCATAGGTGCAAAGGAGAAAGGGGTACACGTGAAAAAAAATGTGTTACTCTAGATTAATAAGCAAGGTGAATGGTGATTTGATTAAGCAAGTTCCAATTCTTTAGGTTTAATTGGTGCCTTTTATACTGTACCAAATTTACTTTGGCTTTGAAGTCACTTACCTGACAAACCAGACATTGCATTCTGGTTGATGGCCCAGGGAACAGGGGACCCAGGGTTGACACATGTGTCTGATTTGAGCTTGACTATAACTAGAGGTGTTTTCTGTTTCTCAAAGTTGATTAACAGGAAGCTTACTAAAGAGTCGGTATTAACCTAACACATTCACTGCAACACTGTAACGATCCTACCACTTCAGTATTCATTCACTCAGTATGTTTTTAATTTTAGTTATTTTTTGACAAATATTACAATCTTATTTCCATTTGTTATCCTGTGCAGGTGTATTTAATTTTATTCCATATGTTTTTATTGTAATTAATAGAAGGGTTACATTATGTTCACCAGATAGAAGTTGCATTACTTCACATACATTGATACCCTTTCTCATGTCTTAGTCCCCATACCTCTCACCTCACCCCCACCCCTCATCTTGTTTTCCCCCCTCCCCTATCTGATTTCAAATAACCAAATACACATGTGTACAATTTATCACATAACAAGGTGAAATACTGTAACAATATGGGATAACCAAGGGACAGCAAAAGAGATGAGAGATAATGTAGTACATTAAGGACAACAATCACTCATATGACGTCAGTTAATTTAATTCTCCTTTGATTTTTATGATTTCTTTCCTTCTACTGGGATTAGGGTCGGTCTGTTGCTCTTTTTCCAAGAGACAGACATTAAATTGTCCATTTGTGATTTTTTTCTAATTTGTTAATGTAGGCACTCAAAACTATAAATTTTCCTCTGAATACTGCCTTGGCTGTATCCCAAAGAGGCTGGTATTTTGTATGCTCCTTTTTGTTAAATTTCATAAACTGCTGAATTTCTGTTCTGATCTCCTCGTTGACCCATTGGTGATTCAACAATGTGTTGTTCAATCTCCATGAGTTACAGGGTTTTCGTTGGTGGAGATTGGTGTTCAGTTCCAATTTAGTGCGCTTGTGGGCTGGGAGAATGCAAGGTAAAATTTCAGTGTTTCTGAATCTGCCCAGGTTTACTATTTGCCCTAAAATGTGGTCTATTTTGGAAAATGTTCCATGTGCTACTGAAAAAAAGTATATTGTGTTGTTGCTGGGTGAAATAATCTGCAGATGTCTTTTAGTTTTAGTTTGTCTATATCATTGTTCAATTCTGAGGTTTCTCTGTTGAGTTTTTGCCTGGTTGATCTGTCCAAGGTGAGAGTGGTGTGTTAAAGTCACCAACAATCATGGTGTTTTGATCTATGTGTGGTTTTAGTGAAATTAAAAGTTGCTTGATGAAGTTTGATGCTCTAGGATTAGTTGTGTAGATATTTATGATGGTTTTGTCCTCCTGGAGGAGAGATCCCTTTATTAGTATATAATAACCTTCTTTGTCTTTTCTCATTAATTTTACTTTGAAGTCTATTTTATCTGATATGAGGATGGCTACTCCAGCCTATTTATGGAGACCGATAGCTTGATAAACTTTATTCCAACTTCTTACTTTCAAAAAATGTTTGTTTTTGGGGGGCAAGATGTGTCTCTTGAAGAAAGCAGAATGATGGATCTTGCTTTTTGATCCAATTAGACAGTCTACGGCGTTTAATGGGAGAGTTAAGTTCATTGATATTGAGAGTTAGGATTGGAAAATATTTACTAGTTCCTTCTCTTTTTAAAAAAATTATTGGGACACCAATGGGTCATCGAAGAGATCAGAACAGAAATCCAACAGTTTATGAAATTTAACAGTAAGGAGCACACAAAATACCAACTCCTTTGGGACACAGCAAAGGCAGTACTCAGAGGAAAATTTATACCACTGAGTGCCTACAACAACAAGTTGGAAAAATTGCAAACCAACAAGTTAATGTCTCACCTTAATCTCCTGGAAAAAGAGCAACAAACCAACCCTAATCCCAGTAGAAGAAAGCAAATAATTAAAATCAAAGCAGAATTAAATGATTTGGAATCCAAAAAAACTATAGAAAGAATCAACAAAACAAGGAGTTGGTTCTTTGAAAGAATTAACAAAATTGACAAGCCCTTAGGAAATCTTACCAAAAAAAGAAGAGAGCATATCGAAATAAACAAAATCGCAGATGAAAATGGTAATATCACAACAGAAATTACCAAGATCCAGAATATCATGAGGGAATACTTCTCAAACCTTTATGCCAACAAATTGGAGAATCTAGATGAAATGGATGAATTCCTAGCCAATATTAACATACCCACACTGAACCAAGAAGAACTAAGCCAACGCAACAGGCCTATTTCAAGCTCTGAAATAGAAATGTCAATTAGAGAACTTCCACCCAAGAAAACCCAGAGCCAGATGGATTCACAGCTGAATTCTATAAGGTCTTCAAAGCAGAGCTCACACCAATACTCCTCAAGCTCTTCAACGAAATTGAAAATGAAGGTTCCTTACCAAACTCATTCTATGAAGCCAGTATAACCCTCATCCCCAAACCAGACAGAGATTCATCAAAGAAAGAGAACTATAGACCTATATCTTTGTTGAACATAGATGCAAAACTTCTCAACAAAATACTGGCCAACCATCTACAACAACTCATCAAAAAAATTATACACTATGATCAAACTGGATTCATCACAGGGAGGCAAAGCTGGTTCAACATACGCAAATCAATTAATATAATTCAACACATCAACAGGAGCAAGGACAAAAATCACATGATTGTCTCAATAGACGCGGAAAAGGCATTTGACAAGATCCAACACCCCTTTATGTTAAAAGCTCTGGAGAAACTAGGAATCCATGGAACATTCCTCAATGTAATAAAGGCTGTGTATGAGAAACCTACTGCTAGTATTACACTTAATGGTGAAAATCTAAAGCCCTTCCCTCTAAAATCAGGAATGAGACAAGGATGCCCACTCTCTCCACTCCTCTTTAACATAGTACTAGAATTCCTAGCCAGTGCAATAAGGCAAGAAGCAAGCATAAAGGGGATCCAAGTAGGGAAAGAGGAAATAAAACTATCCCTCTTTGCAGATGACATGATTCTGTATTTAAAGAATCCTATAGACTCTACTCCCAAGCTCCTTGAGCTGATTCAAAGCTTTGGAAGAGTAGCAGGTTATAAAATCAACCCTCAAAAATCAACTGCCTTCCTTTACGACAACAGTGAGAGGAACGAGGCAATAATCAGGAAAGAAACTCCTTTCACAATAGCCTCAAAGAAAATAAAGTACCTAGGAATTAGCTTAACTAAGAATGTAAAGGACCTTTTTGACGAAAACTTTAAAACCCTAAAAAAGGAAATTAAAGCAGAACTAAGGAAATGGAAAAACCTCCCATGCTCCTGGATTGGAAGAATCAACATTGTGAAAATGACAATCTTGCCAAGAGCTATCTACAAATTCAATGCAATACCTATCAACATTCCAATATCATTCTTTAAAGAAATAGAAGAGGCAATCCAAAATTTCATATGGAATAATAAAAGACACCGTATAGCAAAAACACTTCTTAGCAGAAAGAACAGCGCTGGAGGAATTTCAATTCCAAACTTTAGACTCTATTACAGAGCTATAATTCTCAAAACAGCTTGGTACTGGCACAGGAACAGGCCTGAAGACCAATGGAATAGAACTGAGGACCCAGATATTAAACCACAGACCTATGGCCACCTAATCTTTGACAAGCTAGCCAAAAAAATAGAATGGAAGAAAGACAGCCTCTTCAACAAGTTGTGCTGGCAGAACTGGTTAAGCACCTGCAGAAAACTAAAGCTGGATCCTTCTTTGTCACCTTGCACTAGAATTAACTCCAAATGGATCAAAGACCTGGAGGTAAAAGCTGACACACTGAAAACTCTACAGGAAGGAATAGGAGATACACTAGGCCTCCTTGGCACAGGTCGAAACTTTCTTAATAAGGACCAAGAATCACAACAAATCAGAGAAAGGCTGGATAAGTGGGACTGCATTAAACTGCAGAGCTTTTGTATGGCAAAGGACATAGCTAGTAAACTAATCAGGAAGCCTACAGAGTGGGAGAAGATCTTCACCAACCAAACAACGGACAAAGGCCTCATATCTAAAATATATCAACAACTCAAAAAATTGAATCACTCCAAAACTAACCTCCAAAGTAACAACCATCCCATTAAAAAATGGGCCAAAGACTTAAAGAGAGTCTTCTCTGAAGAAGAAACAAAAATGGCCTATAGACACATGAAGAAATGCTCAACATCTCTGGTCATAAAAGAAATGCAAATCAAAACAACTCTAAGATTCCACCTCACTCCAGCTAGAATGGCCAGGATCAGGAAAACGAATGACAACAGATGCTGGAGGGGATGTGGCCAGGAGGGATCACTACTACACTTTTGGTGGGAGTGCAAACTCGTTCAACCACTGTGGAAAGTCGCGTGGCAGTGCCTCAAAAGGCTAAACATAGAACTCCCCTATGACCCAGCAATTCCACTACTTGGTATTTACCCAACCACCCAGAAACAAGGACATACTAACCCACTAGCACAACAATGTTCACTGCAGCACTATTCACCATAGCAAAGATATGGAACCAACCTAGATGTCCCTCAGTTGATGAGTGGATCAACAAGTTTTGGTATTTGTACACAATGGAATTCTATGCTGCTGTCAGAAAGAATGACATTGCCCCATTTGTTAGGAAATGGAAAGATTTAGAAAAAATCATATTAAGTGAAGTAAGCCAGACTCAAAGGAACTTAGGCTCAATGGTTTCTCTCATTCGTCATAATCAGTAGAAACCTTGAGCTCTACTAAGAGAGATTTGCAATAGAGCAAAATCTTGATACATAAGGACATATAATGTGAAGCTAATTGAAAGGACCTCCAGGATACTGAAACAAAAGCCATATAATGAATGATTGTTGTCCTTAATGTACTATGTTGTCTCTCATCTCCTTTGCTGTCCCTTGGTTATGTCATGTTGGTATAGTATCTCACTTTGTTATCTGATATATTGAATTTAGTTGTATTTGGATATTTGAAATTTGATAGGGAAGGGGGGAAAACCAAGATGGGTGGGGGGTGTGGAAGGGGAGGGAAACGGGTACCAAGACATGTGAAAGGGTATCAATGTATGTGAATTAATGCACCTTCTATCTGGCAAATATCATTTAACCCTTTTACTAATTACAATAAAAAAAGAAACCTCAAAAAATTATTGGGATTAATAGAAGGGTTATATTATATTCATCAGATAGAAGGTGTATAATTTCACAAACATTGGTACCCTTTCTCATGACATGGTCCCCATTTCCCTCCCACCCTCCCCCTGCTTATCTTGATTTCCCTCCTTCCCTATCCAATTTTAAATGACCAATTAAGCACATATAAATTATACCAGATAACAAGGTGAAATATTGTAACAATATGAGATAACCAAGGGATGGCGAAAGAGATGAGAGATAACATAGTACATTAAGGACAACAGTCACTCCTTATATGGCTTTTGTTTCCTTATCCTGGAGGTCCTTACATATAGTGTCATACTATTTGGCCTAATGTCTCTAGATTCTGTTCTATTGTAAATCTCTGCTAGGAGAGCCCAAGGTTTCTAATGATTATGAAAAATGAGGGAAACCATTGAGTCTGGCTTATTTCACTTAATATGATCTTTTCTAAGTCTTTCCATTTCCTTACAAATGGGGCAATGTCGTTCTTTCTGACAGCAGCATAGAATTCCAGTGTGTATAAATACCACATTTTGTTGATCCACTCATCAACTGAGGGACATATGGTTTGGTTCCATATTTTTGCTATGGTAAATAGTGCTGCAATGAACATCACTGTGCTAGTGGATTTAATATGCCCTTGTTTCTGGATGGTTAGGTAAATGCGAAGTAGTGCAATTGCTAGTTCCTATCCTTTTTAAAAGCTTTCATTAGGGCCTGTGGCTTGACAGTTCTTGTGGTACTTAGCTGCTATGATTTTTAGGTGCCATTTCTCTGTCAGTATCTTGTTTCTGTTGGCTTTCAATGTGTAGAACATCTTTGAGAATTTTCTGTATTGCTGGTTTGGTTGCTATGTAATATTGCAACTTTTCCTTGGAATGGAAGGTTTTTATTGTTCCCTCAATTATGAATGAGAGCTTAGCTGGGTAAAATATTCTTGATTGGTAGTTATTTGTCTTAAGGGCATGACATATATCCTTACAGTCTCTTCTTGTTTTCATGGTCTCTACTGAGAAATCTGTGATTATTCTGATTTGTTTTCCTTTGCAAGCCATTGTTTACCAGGAGCACAGCCCAGCCCAGGGGGAGGAATTTCTGCTAGCAATGTGGTCGGTGTCCAGCTAAGCTGCCTCTGAGAAATCCTTTGCCCTTTTGAATGATGGTGCTGCCAGCACCCCTTTTCAGGCTCCAGTTGGTTTGGCAGCAGTCAAGATGGTGCTGCTGTTGGCTGGTGGAGGAGGATATTTCTTCCCAGTGCATTTCCGCAAGCAGAAGTAGAAACTGCTCCATGGAGTTACTCACAAATTGTTGGATTTTCCGGTTCCATGAAGCTGGCAGGTCTGCGCCATGTCTGGGTGACAGTGCAAGCTCTCCGTAGCTCTGTCTGGAGCCGGCAGGTCTGCGCTGCTGAGAAGTGCTGTCTGCTCAGGTTCAGGAGGGAGGCTTTGTCTCTGTGGTGGCTCTGAGCCACTGGCACCGCTCTATGCTGTCTTCTTGCACCATTTTTCTGCCTTTTTCCTCTTTGACTATGATTTCTGTGGTGCAGAAGCTTACTCTGTATTGTTCTTTGGGTATGAACTTTCCCCTGCGATGCTAGAACTGGTATCTTGGTGAGACCTCAGAAAGGCTCACACTGAACTGCCTCCATCTCTAATTTTAGTTATCTTTAAGTGACTATGCAGATGGTTTTCAATTTAGGAATATAGTAGATGTCAAGTGGTATTACCCATCCAGTATGACCCAGTGTTGATGCTGAAGTTTACCAATTCAATAAACCTCAACTTCATAATTACATTTACATTTTAGAAGATATTTATAAAGTTTTCATGGTTTCTCTAATTAGTAATAACTGGAATATTCTTCTTAAGGGATCACAATAACCAAATTGCTATATGCATAGGACCATATGTATTGAAGTATCTCAAAATGAACTCTAAGGATTGGAAACAAGAGATTCTTAATATAGGCTATTTGCAAATATTTACATTTTTTTTGTTTTAGTTTTCTATATCCTTTGTCTTGTACATTACTTTATCTGATCCGTGGAAAGAAAGGGAATCACAGAAACAGTAGGACAAAGTATTAGTTAATGAGACAATGACACTCATTAGACATTATGTCAAAATGAATTTTACAACCGAGAGGTGATAGGAGAGGGGAGTGATAACAGTGTTGTTAAAAACATACTCATACCTTGCTTATGTAACTGTAACCTCCCTGTTCTTCAAAATATACTTTTCAAAATAAAGATATCACTGAACAGGTCATCCACTTATGTCTAGTCATAGACAGCTTATTTACCAGGGTGTACTTGTGTGTAACACTACACATTTTAGTACCCATTTTAGTATCTTCCACATTGTCAGGATCCTGAAGAATTAATCATTGGCACTTAGAAAATCATGCTCAGGTAAGCTACATGGCAGATACCATGGAAACTTCCTTCCAGTAGGTTTCCAGGAGAAGAGCAGACAAGCTTATTTCTCAACATCTCTACTTTCAAAATAGCTTTTTCTGCCCTTTTGCACATTTTAAAAGGAACTTTGGCTCAGATTCTTCTCTGAGACAAACACTTAGCTACTAGTGCATACAGCACTTACAATAGAGAGCCAAAGGCAATAGCACTGTTTGCTGCATTTTTACCTCCAAAAGAAATCACTATTAAATACAAGTTCATTGTTAAGAATCTTATTACAAATTTAAGGGAGATAATTCCATTTAAAGTCATTTAAATTAGAAACAATTATAGAATTATCACAAGCCTGTGGACATCAAAAACATTCAAGAAGGCAATGAAGCAGAAGATGTTCCCTTTAAAGGAACAGTTTAATTTCTCGAGTTGTGTCAATGTCAGAAGTATGAGTAGGAGAAGTAACCCCATATTCAATGAACACACACATACATTTCAAACACATGAAATAAAACTACTAAATTTTCTGGACGCAACAAAAAGGCTATATCTGCAACAAAATTTTAATTCAAAGACTAATGGTAAAATGTCTTCCTTGAAAAACGTATTTGATATTTTAAAGCAATGAGGTAATTGTCATGGACAACTTTTATCCCTACAAGATTTTCTGTTGTATATACTCTGACACAAAATAATATTTGAGCATCTGTTTATTCAAGTGGAACCTCAGAAATCAAAGATGTTAGCTAAATATTAGCTTCTCCTAAGAATCACTGCTCATTTCCACAAGTGATTTGTTATAAATACCTGCGAGAGCTGTAGTAAAAGAATATAGATGATAAAAGCTTCATGTCTCTGTAGGATCACAACCATGTCAAAGGCAAGTGTACAAGTCCTGTAAATATGTCCTATCAGGCATAAGTGGTCATGTGTAGAACTATGCTACCTAGGAATAGTGTTGCTTCAAAAGATGAGTGGTGCTCTTTAAAAATGTTTAAAATCAGTGTGAAATCGAAGCTTAGAAAGGATAATAGAGGAGGTGAGTTTGATCAAAGTACATTATAGCCTTACATTTAAACTCCTCTGTAGAATTAATATCCACTAATAAAAATGAATAAGAAATTTGTCATTTTATTAAGTCTCCTATGAGATCCTACTTTCTCTAATACCAGCAATCTCATTGTCCTGTATCATTAATTTTTCTGAGGAGTTTAATAATATACTAAAAATAGATTGAGGGAGATACTTTTTGCCAAAAAATAAAAATTTAATTGAGCTAAGAGACATATGATAAGGAGACTTTCCTTTACTCTCTTTGAAATGTGGACTGCCCCTTTGCTTTAGTCAAAAATGTATTTACCAAAACATGCATATAGAACAATTTACACAGTTTACTGGCCTCAAATGTCAGGCTGATCCCAAAACGATGGGAAGATGGTGTTCCTCTTTTGTATGAAAGATGCTACCTGAACTGAAGAAGTTAAGACTAGAGCAGCTAGAGTGATCTTGAAGTTCATAATTCCATGTAAACATTAATGAAATATTTTGGGTGATCAAGGCACAAAGAACCCCAGAGCTAATGTTGACTTAAATATCTCCTTTGTTTGAGGTTTCACCCCAATACCCCTATGTATCTGATTGAGATAAAAAAAATTGTGATACCAGTAATAGTGGTAGTAAAGGTTGGATATGAATAGAAAGTTGTATTTTTCAAACCAGAAATCCATCCATCCTTGTATTGTACTATGATATTTTACATCAATTCTTCATCCAGTAACAAAATAGGAGAATGAAAAGTTAGCAAGTAGTCAAATAAAACTTGAAATGTTAAAATAGAATCATGCTAATTATTTTCATGTATTTTTATTATAATTAATAGAAGGGTTACATGATATTTGCCAGATAGATGGTGCATTAATTCCCATACATTGGTACCCTTTCACATGTCTTGGTCCCCATTTCCCTCCCCCCCACCCCTCATCTTTCTTCCCCCCTTCCCTTTCCAATTTCAAATAACCAAATACAAATATATCCGATAGATCAGGTAACAAAGTGAGATACTGTAACAATATGAGATAACCAAGGGACAGAAAAAGAGATGAGAGATAATATAGTACCTTAAGAACAACATTCATTATATGGCTTTTTTATTCAAATTTTTAATATGGAAAGTAGAGTGAGGTCCTATAAAGCTACATTGAGATGAAACAGCAAAACTTTGTTGATGTAAGAGAAAATGTTATATCCAAAATCTTGAAACAAATTTGACTTTATCCAGGTACTTGCCTTATGTTATGAAAGGCAAATATTGAATTATTGTTTTACTTATCCTTTATCAATCTTATCTAAGTGTAACTTTTTGAGTAATGTTCTATTTATTGATCAATTTTATGTATTATTCCACAAAATATTATCACTTTATTTCTTATATCAAGACATCAATTTTTTAATCCTACTAATATATTTTTGATTTGTACTATTCTTAAATGGCACTTTTTGTGTTTTATTGTGGAAAAAACATATGAATCATAGGCAATGTGATTAAAAAGAAATCTGAGGTTGGATGTTGATGGTTTATGCCTGTAATCTTAGTTAGGAAGCTGAAATTTGGCTGTGGATCTCAGTTCGAAGCCTATCCAAGAAGGAAAGTGCATGGGATACTTATTTCCAGTGAAGAAGAAGAACAACAGTAAAAAAACAAAACAAAACAAAACAAAAAACTGTGGTTCATGTGTGTTAGAGTGGATAACAAAGAATAATTAAAGTGGTATATGGCCTTCATCTCATGGTTGCCATGAGAGATTTTATCCCTTCCAACTATTAGAACCTAGACACAACCCCGAACCTGTGTATCTGGCTTCACTGGGCTGCTATAATGGGATGTTGATATTTTTGCTTAATACTGGTTTACAATGAAATATTCTTAAAGAATTTGATTGAACATATTTTATAAAAGCCTGATAAGAATTAAATAGATATGTCTAATAATGATTTTGAACTAAGAAATAATTATTGAGATTTTGAATTCACTCCAGTAAAGTAAATCAATATCAACTTTCCAGAGTAGTAATCACATCCCCTGGGTTATTATAATTTGTTTTCCTTGGAGGGGAATCCTGTTCAAGAAATTTATGTTTGTTATGAGAGTCCTTCTTTTACACTTATTTCTGAACATTCAGTTCATTTTATAGCTAATTTTCCATAATTGCATTAACAACTACAGTTTTGAAACTAAATCAATTTGTAACTAACTGCTAAACTCTCAATTCTCCCTTATAGTAATAAAAGAAATTTAACTGTGACATAAGGTTATTTAATAAAGTAATAAATGTAGGAAGCAGAGCAATGGGTAAGAACCTTATTTCTTGACAATTCTGTTGCATACATTTATCTTAAGTAATTACCACTCACTGTAATTAACATTGTCATGCCGCCTGTATCTTTTCAGCATATTAGGCTATTATTTTCTTTTTAAGATGTGTTTTCTGCCTGTGGCAGTCAATTAAAGGAAGATGTAAAGAAAACCACATATAGAAACAGTACATCAGAGTCTAATTCTTAGCCTAAAATTGGCATATCAATTCTACCCAGGTGATAGCCTACCATATATTGAATCTCCCATATCTTTATTTTAAGGCTTCAAAATAGAGTACTTTTCCAGAGAATACACGGTTAAAGTGCTTTGATTAATACAAAACCTTTAAGAATTATGTAGATAATTGTGTAGAGATCATTTTTTTTTACTTTCTATGTCTTCGCCCAGTATTTTATTCAATAAGTTCTAGATGGGTATTTGTTCTTCTGTTTTTAAAATAAAACAGGACATTTCAGTACCTCAGAGATTATGATCAATTTTTGGTTGTTTGTTTTCGCCAGTCCTGGAGCTTGAACTCAGGGCTTGGGCACTGTCATTGGATACATTTTGCTCAAGGATAAACCTCTGCCACTTGCTGACACAGTGCTGTCTTTTTCTGTGAATGTGGTACCAAGGAATCAAACCCAGCACTTCATGCAAGCTAGGCAAGCACTCTACCACTAGGCCACACTCCTTGAGTGATCAATTGCTTTTAATTATTTTGGTATTTTTAATCATGTATATGCTTCTCCCCTAATAAATCTACCTACCCCTATGATTTTACCTCAGCTTTGACATAATTTAGCATATAAGTTTTTATGTGCAGCTCATTGTGATTATTTTATTGATATTGCAAACTCAGATTTTTGTGTTATCTCTGTTTGTACTTTAAGTCAGATTTAATATTTAATATTAATATGTGTAAAACATAAATTTATGACTATGTCATCTTTTTAGGTTGCTTTTCTGCACAATAAACAAGTCACATCACATAGACCATTTTCTCATTAAATTCCTTCACTCTCTGAGTTTTGCTGCCTATTATGATTTATGTACTGAATGCATTGTGACTTATGTTGAACTGATTACCTTAACTAATCTTAATTTCACAGAAGTACATATTCAACTCCATAGAAGAAAGCTTCACTGTCATTTAGCATTTGAAGTCATACCCTAAACACAGAAATGTTACAGAACTTGTTGAAATGAAATATGTCTCTAATCATTTCCTTCTACTATGCACTTAATTATATTGAGAATTATAAAATAGTATCTCATTCAGCTGTACTTAATCATGTGTAGTGTAAGGATTCATAAATCTGATAGCTTAATTTCTATAAATTTACTATTTCAATAAAATTTAGAAGTTGTTTCTTATTCAGAAAATAAAATGAGAAAATAAAAGTTACTTCATTGTATCCATTATTCTGTTTTCTAAGTTATATCAAAGTCAATGAAAGTTGAATTGCACACATTTTCATGTGCATTCATTGTTTTCTGTACTTATGCATACTCAGAATGATGTGGATGCGTTATGAATAATAATCCAATTCCCCTTTCATCTCTTTCCTCAAATTTGAATGTTGCTTTCCACAATCAAAAATACAATAAATAACTGATTTTATCTGAATATATATTATCTTTCCTGAGGGAGACATTGGGGCATCAAATTATAAAAGTCTTGTCCCATATGTCAGAAAACAATGTGGTTAAAATAAGTTGCACTTGCCACTTTAATCATAGTCTCAAAAGGAAAAATGAGCAAATGGTAAATGTTTAAACAATTCATTAGCTCTTCATGCTTTGAGAAAATTTAAGCGGAAGACTCTACGCAGACATAGATTCTAACATTCAAGTGAGAACTTTCAAGTTTTCAAGTCTGTTCAGGAAAAAAAAATGTTTTCTGAACTTAGATTCAGAATAGAAATATCAGATTTTTCCAGTCTGTTTCTTGCACTTGGACAATATCTTTGTTGATAAATAAAATATATAAATTACAGAAACAAAAACTTATGAGACTACTTGGAGTTCAGAATAAATCAATGCATCTCTTAAAAATGTCTTTCGTAGATATTGGTATCTACCCTGATTTAAAATTAGATCTATATTCTTCCTTATGTGCCTTAACTACTACAAGTATCATTTGACAAAGATTACCTGACTTTCACTATCTTCCTAAGGACTCTGATGGAGCTTTTCAAAATTTATCTGAAATAAAAAAACTCATTAACCACAAAATAGAAAAATGCATCCACAGGTTTTCTTCCTATAGCACATAGCAATGTGACAATGACAATCTTTTCAGTTACCTTAAAAATCAAACTTTTCAGAACAATTTTCAAACTGACCAGTTTGGTTGCTTTTTTTTTTTAAGTATTACGTTCATGCCAACCCACCAAAAAGCACTTGTTTCCTTCGGGATGGAAAAAGCAAATGGTGGATATGCCCAAATGAATAAGAACATTGAATTTTCTTTTGTATTAAATATGTATATGTATACATATATATATATATCTACATATTGCTGTCATGACCTTTAAGTAGTTGTGCAAAGGAGTTGCCCTTCACCAAGCAGTTTATGGTACATCTTAGTCAATGTTATCTCTTTCAATCTCACCAGCCCCTCCCAAAGCGCCCCTTCTTCCCACTCCCCACCCTCCACCCAATAAACACTTCTTCCTCTTAATCTCCCCCTCCCCCCAGGCTCTACCAACAGGATCATATAGGTTTGTAAAAGGTTGAATTTTTTCTCTCTTCTTTTGTCCTCGTTACTATTTCAAAAGAAATATGTGTCATTTTTAGTGGAAAATCTATCTCAAATTGACAATCATTCTAGATTTCAACTTGCACAATTAATTTCTTTGTATATAATTATTTAAATAAATTGGGAATGGGAATGTTGGGATTAATATTTATATAATAATACCTAAATGCTGTTTATTAGTAGATAATATGTATATTGAAAGAAGCTACCAATATCTACACTTAAGTAACTTTTATATTTAAAAGGAAAACGAGATATCTTGGTGAAGAATTTCTTAATTTCACTTCTTCTGGATTACATTTTACTGTAGCTTCTCTCTAGCTCTATAACTCAGCCTCACTGTTTCATTAGCTTTTATTGTAAAAAGCAGGAGACACATAACCCTTAAAAGTTTCTCTCTGCCTCTTCCAGGTATATCTAAATCTATTCAAAATGCTCTTTTCAGTTTTATAACAGCATATTATCAAAAATCTGAAAGTTCTGTTTTTGGAAATTAAGCAGAAAAGGATATAATACTGCTACCTCTCCAGCTTCGCAGGAGAAATCAGAAGCTAAAATTCATTGGTACTTATTTCCCATTTGTAATGGCATCTTCTTAATAAATTTAGGTAAATTTAGGGAAGAATTTCCTTTAAAGAAAAGATACTCAGTGGGATGATATATATAAAAGATATGGGTTGATAATTAGCAAACTTCATGTACAGAAAGCAGCAGGCCTAGTTAATATATATCAAAATGTAGAATATTACCCAGTATTTAAAGAAGACATTTCAGCATTATTGACTTTTCATTTAAAAGACAGAGAAGAAATAAATACTCTCATTTTTATGAAATGAACTTTCTTCTAATAGTGAAAACTAACAAGTTTCTATACATCTACAAAATTATACCAGCAAAATAAACCTGTATTTATTTCATGAAAATACTGTAACAGAGCAGTCCAAGACTATCAAAGCAGACCTAATAGTGTATAAAAAGAATCATCAGCCATGACAAAAACAAAATTAATCTCAGGTACACAAGATTATTTCAACATTTGAAAATCAATTTATAAACTCATCCTTTCAAATCTGAAGGAGAGAAATGCATGTGATCATAAAATGCTTGCAGGGAAGCCAATTGACAAAATGCACCCTCCATTTCCGGAGGAGAGGGAAGTTATATTTCCAAAAATTGATGGACTTAAAGGCTTAAAAAAAGTTTCTACTCTCCATAGGCTTGGTTCCCTTTCTTAGTTTCTGGGTGTATACATTGCTAATGGTTTATTGGTTCTTACACATTCTCTCTTCTTACATTTTTCTCTAACATTAGGTGAAACATATATGCATACTAGCTTATGTCTACAAATAAATTGTCTCTATACCTGTCCATGTGAGTATATCAAATACAGTTTCATACGGATGTTTCTGGGAATACATTATTACTACAGGATTCATACCTGTCTTCCTCTTGTGGTTACCTCAAATTTCTTTTTGAGGAGAAATAATCATCCACCTCTTCAACCTATACATTTACTTATTCCACCCTAGCATACCTGTAAAGCAGACTCCAATTATTTTTTTCTGACTTGAGGCTTTCATCTAAGTGGTCAGTCATTTGAAAAATTTATCAATTTGATGAAATTTCTTCATACATACATTTTGCAGAAGGACTTTAGTCATAAATATTTGTTCAATAAGACTAATTTTTTGTTAGCATGATTCTTTTTTCATATATTTTTATTGTAATTAATAGAAGGGTTACATTATATTCACCAGATACCCTTTCTCATTGATACCCTTTCTCATGTCTTGGTCCCCATTTCCCTCCTCCCACCCTTGCCCCTCATCTTATTTTCCCCCCTTCCCTATCCTATTTCAAATAACCATATAAGCATATATACACTATATCAGATACCAAGGTGAAATACTGTAACCGTATGAGTTAACCAAGAGACATCAAAAGAGATGAGAGATAACATAGTACATTAAGGACAACAATCACTCATTTTATGGCTTTGGTTTCCATATCTTGGAGGCCCTTTGTTTTAGCAAATAAGACTAATTTTTTAAAGATTAAAACTTTTTTGATTCTTAATTGTTGGTGATTTTATATTTGAAGATCAGATTTTGTTCCTAAAATACGAATCCTCTCTTCATAAGCCAAAATTCATTAAATAAGTAGTTACTATAGATATAAAGAAAATAAAAAACAAGTACATAGCACTTTCTTTTTGCCAGTCCTGGAGCTTGAACTCAGGGTCTGGGCACTGTCCTTGGACACTTTTTTTCTTTCTTTCTTTCTTTTTTTTTTTTGCCAGTCCTGGGCTTGAGCTCAGCGCCTGAGCACTGGACTTGGACTTTCTCAAGGCTAGAGCTCTACCACTTGAGCCTCAGCACCACTTCCGGCTTTTTCCTATGTATGTGGTACCCAGGAATCGAACCCGGGTCTTCATGCATGCTAGGCAAGCACTTTAACCACTAGGCCAAACTCCCGGCCCTGGACACTTTTTTTCTGAAGGCCAGCATTCTGCCACTTGAGACACAAAGCCATTTCCAGCTTGTTCTATGTATGTAGTTTCAGGGTATTAACCCTGGTTTTGTGCATGCTATCTGAATCTACTGTCACTAGATCATGCTCCCAGCCCATAAGACATTTTTTATTTGTAAATAAAGTACATTTTTAAATATATTATTATTATTAAATGGCTTAATGTTTCACTAATTTAAAACAAATGAACATTAGTACAATATCAAATGTTCATGACAATATACTAATAAGATATTTGACTAGCATATAAGGTTTATTATGTAAACAACTCATTAGTTTAATGATTTTTAAAAGAAATAGAAATTCTTGCATTTAATTTATTTGACATTCACATTATATGAGAACAAGGTCCAAGAGTTCAAGGGAAGGTTTGTTTTACAGAAATATTATGAATCAAGAAAGTGGAACAGTAGCATTTGTATATCACCTATCTGTGAATTGTTAAATAATAAAATATTGGATTTAAGCAATGAACATCAATCATTATTAAGCAGATGTTGGGAACAAATCTGAACATACACTTTTTCTTCCTCCACTTATTAAACAGTTTCCACAAAACAGACCCAAATCTGGTGAACTTTTAATTAATACTTTAGACAAAAACGAGTATCTTCAATAATTATGTTAGTGACACAACCAACAAAATTCAGAATTCAGATTCAAAATGTAGGATAAGTTTCTTCTCTTCAAGAAACATACTGTCTGACAAAGTTAAAACATTATAAAACACATCTACAAATACATTTAAGAATTTATCACCAATGCAATCTGTGAATCATATGTAAATAATTACTTTTATAAACAGAAGACCATGTTAAGATTATTTGAACACTGGTGAGCTATTTTGGGCTCATACTATATTTTTTCTTAATTGGTTTAATTTTATGTTGATACTTTGATTATAAATGTAAAACAAGTTGCAATTTTTAGAGTTTTTATTAGTAGATAGACCTTGATAATTGTTCATTTATTATACTATTCTATCATCTTTTGTACAACTTTGGTTTGCCTATAATTAAAATTAAAATTATCCATGTATTTATTGATAGATAATATATGCATGTACAGGTGAGTATCTGGGGATTGCTTATTTTCACATGAGTAAATAAATAAATACCTCAAAGAAACAAAAAGAAACCAGAGTAAATTTTCCAGAGCCAAGATTTGGAATCAGGCTAGATGTTTCTCAATGGATGAATGAATCAAGAAAATGTGGTAAATAAACACAATGGAATTATACTCTTCAATCAGAAAGAATGACACTGTACCATCCATAAGGAAATGGAAACACTTGGAAGAAATTATATTAAGTGAAATAAGCCAGACCCAGAGAAACAAAAGTTGCATGGATTCTCTTGTTTGTGGTAGGTAGAATGTGCCAATAAATCGACATGTAAGCATACAAGATTGTAAGCAAAGCATTACAATGAATTAGCTGAAGTGTAATATACTCTACAGAGTGCAAATAGTATAATTCTTTAGAAAGATTAAGTCAAAACCCATGAAAATATGTACCAGGAAATGGGTAGTTATAAAAGGGTGGGGTGGAAGAATGAAGGAAGCAAGTGGGGGCATACAGAGAACTGAGCAACAGGAGGGAAGAGGATAGACAAATCATGGTGAAGATGCTGAGGTGATGACAGTTCAAGCTGCATTGTACACATAAACTGCTTTATTAAATGGCAAAAAAATGCAACACATAACCTAAAAATTAAGAAGAGTGAGGGAAAGAGTATATTGGAAGGAGTGGGGAGAATGTTGAAAAGGATGACTTTGATCAAGGTATATTGTTTTTATGAACTAGTTTGGTGAATGGTATCTCCTTTGCATAGCTACTTGAGGATAATAAAAGTATTCAGAATATTAAATTAAAAATAACAAAAAATACCAAAAGAAGAAAGTAACCAGAATACTAATAGTTTTTATGTTAATCATATATCTGGGAAAACACATTAAACCCTTTGCCTAATAAAAGAAATGATAATTGATAGAATGTCATAATTTGTATAATTGTCTGGAAGGATGGAGTCTAACTTTAGGTATGCCAAGGACTGTTAATGACTTAGTTTAGGGAAGTGAATGCAAAAAGACATGGTAGAAAATTAAACTTATTGCCATCCCCCAAAGAGAACTTGAATGCAACCTGTTTAGTATCATGTGACCAGGAAATGCATTATTTCCCTTGAAACAATTGCTGTTGTGTGTACAATAGTAGCTGGTATTGAAGATCATAATTTATCTCTCTCAATAATGAAATGTTCAACCTTGAGTCACATTGAACTACATGAATGATCCACATCATACAAATTCATAAATCTTCTCTGTGCCATTTACCTGTGGATTGAAACTTAAGGTTTCCAGAAATCGCTATTCAAATTATTTTAATAATCTTATTGTTCCACAATAACATTGGGAGCCCATCAAAATAGAATGACCCAGATGTTTCCATAAAATAAAGAGTAAAAAATATTGTTAAGTGATAGGTAGAAGGCCATATTCAATAGGATTTTGCTAACAACCAAGACAGAGTATATTAACAGGTATGTATAAAGGAGCTATATATCCCTAAGAAGCAGATGATGATGTACACATACCAAACTAACCTCAAAAATCTTGGCAGACACAGTCATACATTTCTAAATCAAAGTAAGGGTTTTGCCTGCCAAACTGACAGCAAGGTCTAGTCAGAAATAATGACAATTTAATTAACTCAATTTATCACACAAATAAATGTCTTTGTACTGTTCCTTCAATTGCTTATAAATTGAATGAAAATAACACTTCATCATCCATATGACAGATAAATAAAGAAAAAAGCAATTTCTGATAAAAATATGATGCACTATGTAGCTGATGTGTCAGCCTGAAATTATATTACATTCTGTGAGGTGACTTACGATATTACAGGAACAACAAAATTTTCTCCACATATAACATGTATGCTTAAATGTAGAAGAGTCAGTTTCATATCATTTAGATCTACAAAGATTTTTATAAAAAGGCAGAATATTTAATTTGTCCAAATTTGTCCAAATACAAATTAGACTTTGTGCATTTATCCAACATTCAATTAAAAATTGGCTAATTTTATTTAGTCATGTATGGAATATGTGATCTATTAATATATACATTAAGGTAGCATAATGGCACATGTATCAAAGGCTAGATAGGAGGATCAAGGGTTAGAAGCCACCTTGATCCAGAGTGAGATTTTATATAACAACATACATATAAGCAGGAAGTCTGTTGTTGGTACCCACCTGTAATCCTAGCTTCTTAGGGTATTTAGATCTGTGGAGCCAGGTTCAAAGCCATCCTGGGCAAAAAACTTTGTGAAACCCGTATCCCCAGTAAATGACCCAGAAAAAAACAGAAATGGTATCGCGGCTCAAATGCTCAGCATTAGCTTTGATCAAAAGAAGCTCAGGAATAGAGCCCAGGCACATATTTCAAGTCCTAGGACAGGGACTCAATAGACAGACAGACAGACAGACAGACAGACAGACAGACAGACAGACAGATAGATATAGATAGAAGAGTAAATAAAAGCAATGTATGCTTACAAAGTAATTGTGATTGCAGCTGATTATATGAGAGCTATTGAAGTGTAAGGCAACTATGAAACTGTGTTTTCACTATTTGAGGCCAAGAGCATGTCTTTTTCTAGTTTGGAAACATACTGAGAATAAAACTGTAGGAAAATGTACTAGCAAATTATGCATTTTCGTACTTTTGTCCCCAAATTATTTGTGTATCTATGATAAAACTGCAACAGTTCTAGAAAAATGAACTCATTGCATGAGAAAGTTTCACATTAGTATGAGTCACAATTGAACCTGAGGGAAAAGAGACTCTCTCTTTTTTAAAATAAGAACTAGAACATTTCAAACTGCAAAGTCACCAGTAAAGGGCTGCAAAAATTACATTTGATTTTCTCAATTAATTACAATTATAATTTACAAGGAAAAGAACTTAAATTTCAAAAAGTCCAATGATGTCTCATATTTTAAAACAAATTTCATGGACATATAAAATATGGCTTATGAAAGCATTCAAATAATAGGCATTTTAGAAAAATAATACACATGGTGAATGATCCAAACATCAGATTGACAAGCAGTTGATCTACCACTATACATCTGTGATAAAATGTGAGCAAACACTTAAGAAGCATAGAAAGTAACTCATACATTAAATCTCCTCCCAGAATAAAAATTATATATATTCCATTGACAAATGGTTTATTGAGAAACAGCTTAGTTTACCATTATAACCTTGGACTGACACTCAGGAATCCATGGGCATACAATAGCTCAGTCACAATTTAAAATGAATAATACATTTTACTAAATTCAGATGACAAAAGACAAAAAAAGAATGTCCTATGAGACAACCATAAGCTAGAAAGAAATCTGACATTATTGTGCATTGATGAATACATGGACTATGTATCTAAGAAATCCTGTAGCATTAATGTACATTCCTTTCCTTTTCATTAATATATATTTTTTCCACTTTTACTGAAGGATAATTTCAATAAATGCCATTTTTGTTTCTAAAATGCTTTTTAATGGCATTTTTCTTTAGTGAAAGGTCCCACTGGGTTTTCTAGTTTTATCATAGTGTGTTCTCTATCCAATTTATCTTCCATCTATGTTTTTTAGCAATGCACAGTACTGCAGGCCACACAACTTAAATACCTGCAGCAATATTAAACGGATTTCCAATAAAGAAATTGCTGACAAAAATTAACTTACATAGTTATAATAATCATGTAAACCTGAAAGGAATCAAATACAAAAATAAAGAAATAGTCAGGTACAGGGACCTAACACTTGTCATCCTATCTACTCAGAAAACAAACATCTGGAGATCACCTGTATTGTAAAATCATTGATTGATTATCATAGTTTGCTATGATAATCTGAGTGTTATTATCTGCTTAAATACTTTGCATCTGAAATAAGAAAAAGGACAAAATATTAGTTTTGGTTGATATAGAATAAAGAAGATTAGTACAAAAGAGTAGCAAGAATACCAACAGTGAAGTAACTGGAGAAATCCATACTTTCTCAATGGATTCTTTTATAGTGGCCTTGGTATTTTTAATATGCTAAATTTGTTGGGTAGTTCTTTAAATTTCAGACAGAACTAAAGTACTTTGAAAATTTAGATGTGTGTCTTTAGGGACCACTCTAATCACCACAAAAATAGCTGTTGCATGTCACCCCTAGGTAGTTGCAAATGATAATCCAAAATAATTTTAAACGTTAAAGGATTGAGAAAACCATTAGAAATTGTTGCCTAGAAAAGTTAAGTGGGCAAAACACATTCATTTGAGATTTAGATAATTTAATCAGGGATGTAGGAGAGCAATTCCTGTACTTCTTCATTAAATTTAAAATATGTTACATTTATGTGCTCAGTGAATAAAACTTTGGGGCTTGGAATGAAGTTTTCTGCTTGATTTACCGCCTTAGGCATAGATGAAATAGAAATGGCCAATAAAAAATGAATTGTGCACTATTCTTATGATGAGAAATAGTACCAAGTTATACATTATTTATGAGAAACCAGTTATGTGAAAAGTAGGGTTTTTCTGTTCATCCATCCATTCAGCCATTCATTGATTCAGCAAATACGTTGTTTCCTCCCATATATCTGAGTTAGGCAAAAGGGATTCATCAATTAGAGTTGGTATGGTCCCTCTTGCTTTTTGGAGAAATCTTAGCTAGTTTGGAAACACTATAGAAGCTTCTAGGAGTCTAGGTAATTCAATACACAGTTCAGCTAAGAGATTGTCAGAAGGTAACCCATGTGAGATTATTAGATTCTGTTTGAGATATGTTATGTTCCTAAACCTGTTCCTCTGGGAAAATTCTGTATGTATCCCCAGAGAGCTATATACTACTAAAACATAGATATATTGATTCTCATACATGCATCTGAAAACAATATTATCCAATACTTGGCATTATATTTAAAAAATAAACACAGATTGTAATACTGACTTTTAAATTTCATTATTAAAAATATTTATAAATTGTAATTATCTATTCATTGCTATTCTTTTAGCAGTTATTTTCACTTTCTGTCTTTATTTGACTAGGGAAACAGACCTTAGCAAATTCTTACATTTTAAACAAATTCAATTTTGTCCGAACTATCACAAACAATAGCATTAGTCCTTTCTGTTCCTCAGCATTCTTATAGACAAAATGACTATCAGTTGCTTAGAAAATTCTCCAGTGAAGTAAACATTTCTAAGAGTGTTTCAAAACAATCTTCAAGTATGCTTGTAATAAAGGTTCCATCTTCAGTTTATATCTATATACTATTTTGTAATTACACAGAATATTTGAACCATATTATTTTTGGAAATATAATTATGAATGCATTATAAGATTGCAAATTGTTATCAATATATTATATCCTATTTTTCCTAACTTTAAAGGAAGTCACCTTCTTCTAAAGACAAAAAACAGCTTTAAGATCCAAATCATAAATTTAATTGAAGATAAAAATTTTTTAAAAATTCCTGTTTCTTCTATAAGACTGTAATTAACAACATGTGCTGGTGGCTCACATGTATAATCCTAGCTACTCAGGACACTGGGATATGAGCATCTCAGTTCAAAGGCAGGCACAAAAGTCCTTGAGATTCTTATCTCCAGTTAACTACCAAGAAACTAGAAATGACACTATGGCTTAAGGACTAGAGTGGTAGCCTTTTGCTGAAGAGCTCACGGATAGTGCACAGACCCAAACATCAGGTCCCATGATCAAAAATAAAGAGAGTAATTTACAGTAAATATCTATAAAATTGAATGAGAAAAAATTACAAAATAAAGAATATTTAACAAAATAAAAAAATTAACAAAATAAATAACAAAAATAGCTAATTAGATTTGGCAATTTTATTATCAATTTCTTGATAATTAATTTCCCAGTTGTACAGAAGTATAATTAGTGTTCTGGACAGAGTACGAAAAACAACTGAAGAAAAATAATTCAATGATGCCATATATTTTATAAGCAAATTTTTGAGCTCACCAAGACAAAACTTACAGAAAGAAATTTGATAAAAATTGAGTGGACATGAGTAGTATAATTTTTATTCTTTACTATGTAAAAATTTTCATGTCATAATAAAGTATATTTAACTTTCATCCAGCTCAGTTCTTTTGAGAGACCTAAAAACAATCAACTAAGATTTAAAATATCTACTAAACAGAATAAAATAAAGCAGATGTGTTATGGAGTACTTTTTGTTTCATAATATCTTTGCTGAATGATTTTGGATGAAGCAGATTTTAAACTATACTTATGGACAAGAAACTTTATTGATAAAGTTTATCATAGTGAATTAAATTGTTCTTCCCCAAAATATAAGTGATTATAATATATCATCCACATACTAAAATTTACTATTTTATTCTTTCAATTAAGGGTCATTTCGAATTTATAAGATACTCAATTTTGATAGTAAGTTTGACTATGAATTAATCAAGACTGACTCCTAAACCTTAATAAACCTATACCAAGTCTGATAGTCTTTAACCTATGAGATAACAAAGATAAAATATTTAGGCCATAGCAAAAGTAAATAAAAAGAAAAACACAATACCTTCATCACTTTTTCACACAGCAAATGACATGCTGATATATTATATACTAAGAACAAATGCCTATAGTAGCAACAACATGAAGCTTTTTAGAGATGATAGTACTAATTTGAGCTAGGAATTACGAAGTCTATTCATACAAAAATGAAGTAGGCAGGTAAGAAAATATAAATTTTAGAGAGATATAACACATATCTAAGCCCTCTGGTGGGAAAAATGTTGACATCTGTTGATGAATCTAAAATAGCAAACAGTGAGATGGAAAGTTTGTATATTTGGAAGTTATATGAACATGTCTGCATTGAGGAACAAATGCTTCTGTTAAGATTCCTACTCTTGAAATGTAAAATTAATTTATTCTTCTTTTGATTATACTCAAATGCATTCAACTTCTCTTTCTTTAGCGATCTTAATCATGGAATATATATCATCCTGTAACTGTCATTCATTTTCTAACAATAGGAAAACAGTAACCTTAATTTTAATCAGCCGTCTTCTAAATTTGTTCTCCTTGTCTTTTTTTTTGATTTTTTTATTGTAATTAGTAAAAGGGTTACATGATATTTGCCAGATAGAAGGTGCAGTAATTCACATACATTGATACCCTTTCACATGTCTTGGTACCCGTTTCCCTCCCCCCCCACACCTCCCACCCGTCTTGGTTTTCCCCCGTTCCCTATCAAATTTCAAATATCCAAATACGAATAAGTTCAATATATCAGATAACAAAGTGAGATACTATACCAATATGAGATAACCAAGGGACAGCAAAGGAGATGAGAGACAACATAGTACATTAAGGACAACAATCATTCATTATATAGCTTTTGTTTCACTATCCTGGAAGTCCTTTCAATTAGCTTCACATTATATGTCCTTATATATCAAGAGTTTGCTCTATTGCAAATCTCTGCTAGTAGAGCCCAAGGTTTCTACTGATTATGACGAATGAGGGAAACCATTGAGCCTAAGTTCCTTTGAGTCTGGCTTACTTCACTTAATATGATTTTTTCTAAGTCTTTCCATTTCCTAACAAATGGGGCGATGTCATTCTTTCTGACAGCAGCATAGAATTCCATTGTGTACAAATACCACAACTTGTTGATCCACTCATCAACTGAGGGACATCTAGGTTGGTTCCATATCTTTGCTATGGTGAATAGTGCTGCAATGAACATTGTTGTGCTAGTGGGTTTAGTATGTCCTTGTTTCTGGGTGGTTGGGTAAATGCCAAGTAGTGGAATTGCTGGGTCCTAGGGGAGCTCTATGTTTAGCCTTTTGAGGCACTGC